>NC_089258.1:81127752-81288542 GCF_963930625.1 Muntiacus reevesi | reverse complement strand
CACTTAAGACTGGAGAATTCTTCATTACAGGAGGCTGTCCCTGAGGGAGTGTTGGAGGTTAAGTCATCATCTTTGACCTTTGACCCACGAGATGCCTGTAGCACCCTCCCCCTCTCCATTTGTGACAGCCAGTTCTTTGGACTTTAACCAATTCCCCCTGGGAGCAAGACGGGGAGAGAAATCAATCCTAGGTTTGAGAACCGTTGGTTTGGGACATCTACAGATACCAGGAGTGACGTTTTCAATCACCTATCATGAAATACTCTAACTTGAACATTAGCAAAACCATCATTTATTCTGCAAGGCCTGTGCTCAGAAGGAAGTTAGTGTATTGACTACAATTATCTGACTATAGGCTGGGTGTGCTGAAAAATGCAGCTTTATTTTGGGGGAAAAGCGTGCATGCTCTGTCACTCAGTCATGTCCAATTCTTTGCGAACTCATGATGTGTAGCCCGCCAGGCTCCTCTGTCCATGGGATTCTCCAGGCAAGAATACTGCAGTGGGTTGCCATTTCCTCCCTCAGGGGATCTTCCTGACCCAGGGATCAGACCCGAGTCTCCTGTGCCTCCTGCATTGGCAGGCACATTCTTTAGCGTGGTGCCGCCTGGGAAGAAGTACTTATTGGCGGGGGGGGGTGGGGGGAGTGGGACTTAATTTCTGTTGCAATGTCCCCACCAAACACATTCCATCAGGGTGCCAGAAATTTAATCCACGGTCAATATTACATTTCTTTTCTTCAGAGGATACCAAGCTTCAGGGGACATAGTGCGCAGGAGTCAAAGGGGGACTCCAGAAACATTTGCCTGCACTCACATCCTTTGAGAGCTCATCGTTCATACCATGTAGACGCCAGCCATGGTGTTTGTTGGGTGGGGCTAAATCATTCCTCTCCCCGCCTGTGTCCTTAAGGTCTGGTAGCTCCCTCTGCTATTTCTGTGCTGTTCTTAGATACAAAGGAGATTTTTTCTGCTGCTCCTACACCAATCCTCAGAGATGAGAAATTCCACAGGCTGTCTAAATATATGTGAGGGTTGGAAATAAAGGTGAATGTTATCTTTGATGACCCACGATCAAAGGGCCGTCTTTGTCTGAGCTACAAACCTTTGGTTAGAATGGACTGGCATCATACTGTATATTGATTTTTTTTCCACAGCTGGGTTGTTTCCAATTTGCAGTCAGTTTCATTCCAGCAAGTATCTTCAGTAAGTTGCTGTCTCTACTCTCTCTAAATGATGCCTAGTTTAGTAACCCTTCGATCTTGTCTGCATGAGTGTTTCTGTGCCACTCTTTCCTCCTCCTGTTCCTTTCCCTGCTTTTCTTCTCCCAGGGGCCTCTCCTTCCCTCTCCCGCCTTCCTCTTTGCCTCCTTTCTTGAACTCCTTCTCCCTTCTGACATTTATCTATATCCTAAATTTCCTTGTTGGAATGATTCTTCCCACTCTGACTCTTCTTGGTGGCATTGATGTGTGATAAATACTGATTATGACTAGCCAAGCACTAGTATTTTATTTATATCATCTCATGATATCCTTAACACCTCGGAGTCCTGAGAAAGGGTGTGCATTCAGAAGACCAAGCAGAGGTTTGCAAGGATTCTCTGACCTAACCTTAGAAGCCCACACAGCATCACTTTCCATGCATTGTATTGGGTACAAGTGAGTCACAAAGCCTGCCAGGTTTGTAGAGAGTTAGACTTCGCAACTTCCCGGTGAGTGGCAGGTCACAGAGGAGAAGAGCCCACAGGGTGGTGAACATCACCGCCACCATCATTGGGAAACACAGTTTACCACATCCACGTTTGGGTGCTGGTCCTGTTGCTTACCAGTTGACTGTTTTGTTTTGTTTTTACCATCTCAAGGTCTAGCTCTCAAAACTCTAAGATGAACGTTAACTTCAGATGTGATTAATTTCTCTTTAAAGTTCTTTCCGCATAGACCCCACATAGTCTATGCTTTGTGTTCCCAAAGTTTATACAAGTCGTTCACTAGGGAAAAATAAAAGAAAGAAAAGTTCTGCCATTTTGATAAATCTACCATCAACATTAATTCAAATATAAAGTTTAAGAGGAATCTGAAGGTCAGACTTCCCCTAGAGCATTGGCTTCTCTGAAGCATTTTGTGTAATATTCTAGGAAAGCAGTGAACTTAATAACTATCTTGAATTCAGCTCTTTGATCAAATACCTTTCTATTTAAAGATGAATATCTGTATGACAGGAGATAAGATAGAAACAGGAAGACAGCTTGTTAATACTGTGTCAACTGTGGTTCTTTTTTTGTTAAGGTAGAATAGAAGGTGCTTTTAATAAGTGCTACTAAACTTACTGCCTCCAAATCAGGGCCAGTCATTTCCTTGTTAAAGGAGAGGTCACAAAGAATAATCTCAACCGTTAGTGTGTAGGTAGATTTTAAGTTTCATTAGACCTATTTTATAGTGCCTAACTGGACGGATGGCATAATTACCACGAGCACAGTTGTTTTTTAGTAGAACAAATATAGTGAAATCGTATTTCCTGAACCTGTAGGTCATTAAAGATAGGTAAAGTGCATTGTTACAAACAGTATAGTCATCTCTCCCATTCTGGTTTCTCCCAACCTGGAATTCCAGTTGTTGGACTGATAATCATAGACGGGAATCAAATACAGCAGTTGGTGAAAGAGAGAGAAGTCAGTTTAGAGAGATTATTTTAGAAAGTTGCCCAGAATTTTAGTATTTTGACAATATGCCTCAAGGTCTTGATAACCGAAGGGCACCTCCTTTATCACACTGGTTCTGTTTTTGAAGGTCATCACCATGGGTAGGTCATTATGAGGACATTCACTCCTTTATCTTGAAAGTTAGAACATATGCACAAATCACATTCATTTAACAAGTTCAGATGGTGTTATTCCATGAAGTTAGAAAAGCCAGTGTAAGTGAAGTCAGAAATTTTAGAAAGTCTGGCTTTGAGTCATGACTCGCTCGCCTCAGGTAAGCACCTGTCCCACCCAGGCTGAAGTTTGCTAATAAGTAAAACCTCGTGACTCCTTCCAGCTCTTGAGTTCTACTCCCTTAAGCTATCTGAAAATAGCAAGTATTCTTGGTGATTGATGCTGTAAGAAACGCTTACCAGTGCTGCAAGTAGGGGCACATATTTTTAAACTCTTTCCTTTCAGCCACTTCCCCCTTACCATCCTAGCTCAGGGACTGATGCACAAAAGGCTCCACCACCCCTGGGATTCTCCAGGTAAGAACACTGGAGTGGGTTGCCATTTCCTTCTCCAATTAAAATATCTAAAGACTTTAAATTAAACATGTTCTCATTTATGATTGGCATAAAAGTACAGCTCGTTGAAACCATGAAAAGAAGGAAAAACAGAACTTGTTCAAACACTGAGCTCCTTTGAAAATTAAATGCCTTCAACTAAGAGATGACTCTTGGGGAATCACTTTTTCATTGCAGCCTCTGGGTCCCCATGTCGCACCTCATTTGAACATTTCACTGTAGCATCCACTGGGCTGTACTGAGCAGAAGGAATTTTATGCGTGGTATTGTTGAATGATTGTTATTTTTTTTTAATGCCCTAAAAATGTTGACTCAGATTTAGAACTGTATTTGAGTGTAACAGAAATTCAAGAAATAAAAACAAGGAAAAAAAGCCAGCATGATTGTTGTTGTTTAGTCACTAAGTCAGGTCCAACTCTTTTGCGACCCCATGGACTGTAGCTCACCAGGCTCCTCTGTCCATGAGATTTTCCCAGGCAAGAATATTGGAGCAGGTTGCCATTTCCTTCTCCAGCGGAATCTTCCTAACCCAGGGATCGAACCCCTGTCTTCTGCATTGGCAGGTGGATTCTTTACCAATGAGCCACCAGGAAAGCCCAGCATGGTTGTTAGAGAAGCTCAGAAGAATGAAGGAAAACAGCGTGAGCTGTAGTACACCAGCCACGGTTGTGGATTGCTGGGTAGGGACTGGCACAGGAACTCCAGTTTGTATGTAGGAGGATGCCAGTGATGCCGGATCTCCATCACTTTTCTCTTCATAGGTTTGGAAGCTTCTAAAAATAGTTCTTTGTAGCTCAAGGTTCAGAAAGCTTGATTTGCATTAGTACATAATGTGAAGTGAATGTGAATATCAGACTTTTTTTATCTGTACATCTCAGAAGGAAGCAGAGACAATAACCAAACCTTGTAACCAGCTCAAAAGATAGACAGGCTGTTCATTTCCATTCTGTTTTGTTGCAGGGGAGGGGGTGGGATGGAGGAGGCTGAGACAGAGCACAATTATTCCCTTGCTTCTTAGAAAGATACCCAGTCAGGTACTCATGGAAAATGATAGGAGACTTTGGAGAGTAGCCCTCTCCAGCTCAGGTTAGCCCATGCCAAATGGTTTGGCTGAGGTTTGGCTCTGAGTTGTGAAGTCTTCCATGAGGAACCTTGCATCATAGGCAGCAGAGCAGAACGAACACAGGGTTAGGACTTGGAGATTAGAGAGACGCCGTGCGTGTGTGCTATGTCATGTCTGGCTCTTTAAAGTCCCATGGACCTTAGTCTGCCGGGTTCCTTTGTGCATGGGATTTTCCAGGCTAGAATACTGGAGAGGGTTGCCATTTCCTCCTTCAGGGGATCTTCCCAGCCCAAGGATCAAACTCAAGTCTCCTGAGTCTGCTGCATTGGCAGGTGAATTCTTTACCACTGCGCCTCCTGGGAAGCAGAGAGACTCCAGGTCACTGTAAATTCTGAGAAAGCTTCTCCAGAGAAGCTGTCTATGCATTTCTCAGTCCACCTATCACCTGCTATACCCTGGGGAACAGACCACTTTTCCAACCTCCACAGAGCATGTACATGTGTATACTTGACTGAACCTAAGATGGAAATTTTACTCAAGTCCTCAGAATAAAAGGTGTGAATTATACTATAGTCTTTGTAAAGCATCTCATGTTGGAGACAGCGTCACTGACCCTTCACTTTAAATAACCGAGAAGTGTTTGGTTAAAACAGGTTAGCACAGATATATCCTCCTTCAGCACTGGTTTTGAATATCTGTAGGGGCCATGTGAAAAGAATTGTTCTTTTCAAGGTAGGCAAATTTTAAGTGAGGCTGGATTTCATGTGCTGAAAGGCTTTTGAAGACCACTCGGGCTTCCCTGGTGGCTCAGCATTAGAGAGTCTGCCTGCCGATGCAGGAGACCTGGGCTGGATTGCTGGGTCTGAAGGAACCCCTCGAGGAGGAAATGGCAGCCCACTCCAGTAGTCTTGCCTGGAAGATCCCACAGACAGAGGAGCCTCGTGGGCTACAGTCCATAGGGTTACAAAGAGTCAGACATGACTTAGCAACTGAAAAAGAATAACTCACAAGTGACAGAGCAAGGTCTTGTGTTGTGGAGATCACAAACACTTATAGGATGAATAAATAAGTAATGAATCCCAAGACTGTACAAATGAGTGCTTAAGGCTTGACTTACATTTTCCAACTGGAATCATTTTACATGGACTCAGAAAGTCAGCATCTAAATGAAAATGAAATTATACACTGGAAAAACCTTAGAAGATTAAACTATGACTCTCTTGATAGTGAAGGCAGATTTAAAAGATGTGTGTGGAGTTTGAAACAGTGAGGGAGTAGTATTTCTGAAAGTGTGTGTACGCTTCAGTCATGTCCGACTCTGTGTGACCCCATGGACTGTAGCCTTCCAGGCTCCTCTGTCCATGGGATTCTCCAGGCAAAAACACTGGAGTGGTTTGCCATTTCCTTCTCCAGGGGACTTGCCTGACCCAGGGATTGAACCTGCATCTCTTATGTCTCCTGCATTGGCAGGCAGTTTCTCTACCACTAGCACCACCTGTATTACTAATGTAATATAATTTTACATTTTAAAGTAAGAAATTAAATATCCTTGATCTTTATTTAATCACTTAATCTCCTCTCCTAAAGGTTCTATGTTCAAGTTAGTTGAGAACTTTTTTCAACCGAGGAAGTAGAAGCTTGATTTATTTACAATCTTGTCATTTGGAAGCCATAGTCTATTACTTGTTTCTCCAAAAGTGCTCTAAGATGTTTTCTTATAAGTCAGCTAAGAACCTACCTCACAAGCTGTAGACTCACCAGAACAACCAGGTCCTACGGAATCTGGGCCCCAAAGACAAGGAGAAGTAGGAGCCGGAGTCTGGAGGGTTGTGATCTTAAGAGTTTAGAAATGAGCTTATATACTCAGGCTATTACAACCAGGATGAGAGAAGTAAAATAGATTGATTCATCTTGTTTTTCATTCACTTGAGGGTGTCGAACACTGGAAAGATATTTAATCCAATTTAATGTGCATTCTGTCTTCCATTCACTTAGCAAAGCACAGAGCTGAGAACCTGTCATGTTCCAAACACTGTGCTCAGTCCCAGAGAAAGAGCTGTCAGCCAGGCAGAGATGAGCCACTCCCCGCCTCAATCAAATGGTGCTGGTGGTGCAAGCTTGAGTGCTGGCCCCCGGGCCCCAGGCTGCCCAGTTTTGTGGCTTGAATTACTGAAGCAGGACTGTATACTCAAATAATCAGAGATTGGCATCTATTTGCGAAAATGTGCATTGCTGCATTTGTCCTTAATTTATCACATATTTGATAAATAATGAGTTAGGTGCTGGAGAGTAATGAATGATCATTAAAAACTCATGGAGCTTCAGAAAAATCTCAACGGCAACAGAAGCATTGGTCAGATAATGACCCAAATCAAGGGTAACATTTTGAGAGACAGGTGCTACAATGAATAAGTATTTGTTATTTCCAGAACCTAAATGAGACTTTTATATTTTTTTATCAATGTGTACTACACATGTAGAAAAGTGAACAAATCATAGATGTTCACATCAATGAGTGCTCACAAAGAAGCAGAAAATAACCAGCCATCTCAAAAGGCTCACGTGTGCCCCCTTTGTCACCACTTACCCTAAGGGTGACCAGTATCCTCATCTGTGAAACGTGGCATACTTCCTCTGTTTGTGAACTTTATGTAAAAGGAATAGTGTTGCTTGTTGTGAGGTTTTTAGTATCAGCTTACTTTATTCAACATTACCTTTGTTAGATTCATCTATATTGTTGTGCATGAATTTTATAGTATCCCATTCTATGTGTTGACTTCAATTTATTGCTTTTGCTATTAATAGGCAATGGGGGTTGTTTCTAATTTTTGTCTGTTTTTTTAAAGTTTTATTGATTACTTGGCTGCACCACGCAGCATGTAGGATCTTAGCTGTCCTGCCCTGGGAGCTCAGAGTCTTAACCAGTGAACCATCACGGAAGTCCATGTAACATCTATTTTTAATTTTCATCTTTTGGTAGTAGAATAGTACAAGCTTATTTAAAAAGTGAGAAATGATACAAATTTAAACTTAATTCATACTTATATATCAGTAGTGCTTCTATGAACATTCTAGTCCATGTCTTTTAATGAAAATAGATACTCACTTTTGGTGGGTATATGAAATTGGCAGAAATGGAATTATTGGATCAAAGGGTGTCTATGTTCACTGCTAGTAGGAGTGCCAGACTCTTTTTCAGAATGGCTGTACCGTTTTGCACTTGTAACAGCAATGTGTAAGAATTCCAGTTCCTGCACGTCCTTACTAGCCCTTGCTATTGTCAACAGTGGCACGTTGTTCTGATCACATTTCTAAAACTGGAGGGCAGGAATGGGTCCCCTGAAGAACTGACAACAGAGCTGAGGCTTGAAATGATGCGCTGTAGGTAATTAGGGTAGGAGGGGAACAGATCCACGGACGGAGAATGGCCCTGTGCACAGATCCGGTGGCAGGAGGCAGCGTGGTCAAGAGCTGGGGAAGGGAGCAGGTGTGGCTGGAGCTGAGGCAGTTGGGTAAGGTACGGATGGCTGTGTCTGGGGCGTCTGATGGGGCGGAACCTTGGAGGTTTATCTTTATACTCAGCGCAGCAGAAATCCTCATAAGACTCTATAAACAGAGGAGATAATTACATTTGACTCTGATCAGTATAGCTGCTTCATGGAAAACAAATTAGAGGGGCCAGATAGATGGAGAGAGGAAGTGGATATGCAGAGAGAGTTACTGCAGAAACCCAGGAGGACAGCACCAGGTCTCTAGGCAGGAGGCTTCTTCCTGTGACTCTGTCGTTAGCCTGGGCCTGGAAGCCCATACTGCACCTGATGTTCGTCATGATCCCAGACCTTTTGGAATATGTAACCTATTCCTCAGAACCATAGATTACACTCTGTAGCAGTGTGACCAATCTTCACCTTGATCTAGTTAATCAAGAAACCTATTTTATAATTCCCAAGCACTTGGGTAGATTGACCAAGACAGTGAAAATGATGGGCTCTGTTGTCTTCCCTTCATTTACTGAAGTTGAAATCATAACTGGCTTTGACCTTTTTTAGGGCTCATAGCTCAGTGTGTGTCTATGGGCACTCAAAGAAAATACCAGTGCAGCCAAGGTTTCCTCTCATATAAAGGAAACGTAGGTGATATAGCTTTGTAACAAAGGAAGCTAGAGTCTGGATTTATGTACCTACCAGTCAAACTAGAGTCTGTTTGTTGGCTCTGGATCACTAGCACTAGGGACTTGGGGTGACTGCCACTGGGATTAGTCATGGGAGTACGGAATACAGAAATGTGGTGCATTGATGTTTATATACCACTGTGAAAGAAAGAGTGGGAGTTATTTATGTGAGCTTCTCTAGTGAAACCTCAGTAGATTAGACTAGCTATCTAAACAGTCATTAACATGACAACATAATGATCTGGGAAATTAATTTAGAGTACATTAAAAAGCGATATGCAGAAATCTCTTTAGATGTGAATTGAGGAATGGAGAAGATGTGAGTGTGAGTGCGTACTCGCACACCATATGCGTGTGGCTTTATCACAGACCAGAGTTTACCATGAACTCGTGAACAGTTCATCACCTCTCTAGACATTGGTTTCTACGGCAGTGAAATGAAGGAATTGGCCTTCGATAATCCTTAAGGACCATTAAGCTCTAATGTCTGAATGTTTCATTATTAATCACCTGTAATAACATGCTCTCCAGTGAGCCCTCCACAACAGCTGAATTCCTTACTCACAAATTAGAAAAGTAGGGTATTTGGGAGAACGGCATTGAAACATGTATATTATCATATGTGAAATGAATCGCCAGTCCAGGTTCGATGTATGAGACAGGGTGCTCGGGGCTGGTGCACTGGGATGACCCAGAGGGATGAGATGGGGAGGGAGGTGGGAAGGGGGCTCAGGATGGGGAACACATGTACACCCATGGCAGATTCATATCAATGTATGGCAAAACCAATACAATATTGTAATTAGCCTCCAATTAAAATAAATAAATTAAGAAAAAAGAAAAGTAGGATAATTAAAACATACAGAAATGTGTTAGATCCTTGTAGAGTTTTTTTATGGTAACCTCCAGAAAAACTAGATACTTCTTTTTTTTATTAGTTTTTGAAATGTTTTTTGATCTAGTAGATGCAGCCAAAATGCAACAATTTAGTTAATAATATTTATAGACTGGGCTTCCCAGGTGGCTCAGTGGTAAAGTATCTGCCTGCCAATGCAGGAGACGCAGGAGACTCCAATTCAATTCCTGGGTCAGAGAGATTCCCGGCAACCCACTCCAGTATTCTGCCTGGGTCGCCAAAAGTTGGACACAACTGAGCACACACACATTTATTGAGGTTAGTCAAAAAAACTATCAAGGAAATACTTCGGAAAAATTTCTGACTTGAATTGGTCTAACATTGAGACTATGGGGATGCCTTGTGTTTTACTTTTAAATCCACATAAACTGACATGATTAAAAGGAATAACATTAGAGAGTAATTATAGAGACTGTCATAAACATTAATTAAGCAACACATTGTGCTTTGAGATCAGTTTTTATTTATCTTCTTTGCAGATAAGAAAATTCTCTTAGACCTCTTATCAATAAAGCAACCTAAAATAGGCCTTAAGTATCAGGAATAACCTAACGGGATAAAAAGCCATTAGACTGAATTTAGACTGAATTTCTTTAGATAAGAAATTAAATGAAATCTTAAGATTAAAGTAAATAAAAATTGGTTAGAGAAAAGCATGTCTGCCAATAAAATTTCTAAGCATCATATGAATAAAGACTGTCCTTCTGAAATATAGTAATTTTGACATTTTCATTTATATGGCAGTTCCAAGATGAATTTTTCTTGTTGTTGTTTAGTTGCTAAGTCATGTCTGACTCTTTGCAATCCCATGGACTGCAGTACACCAAGCTTCCATGTCCCTGACTATATCCCAGCGCTTGCTTAAACTCACGTCCATTGAGTCGATGATGCCATCCAACCATCTCATCCTCTGTCACCCTCTTCTCCTTGTGTCCTCAGTCTTTCCCAGCATCAGTCTTTCCCAGTGAGTCAGCTCTTTGGATCAGGTAGCCTTAGTATTGGAGCTTCAGCTTCAGCATCAGTTCTTCCGATGAATATTTAGGGTTGGTTTTGATTGAGTGATTTACGATCATGCTCAATTTACAATTGAGTGCTTTGATCACCATGCTGTCCAAGGGACTCTCAAGAGTCTCCCCCAGCACAACAGTTTGAAAGCATTAGCTCTTTGGTTCAACCTTCTTTATGCTCCAAATCTCACATCCATACCTGGCTACTGGAAAAACCTTAAGTTTGACTATATGGACCTTTGCTGGCAAAGTGATGTCTCAAAGTTTTTTAATACCCTGTCTAGGTTCGTCATAGCTTTTCTTCCAAGGGGCAAGCGTCTTTTAATTTCATGGCTGCAGTCACTGTCCACACTGATTTTGAAGCTCAAGAGAATAAAATCTGTTACTATTTCCACTTTTTATCCCTCTGTTTGCCATGAAGGGACTGGATTCCATGATCTTAGTATTTTGAATGTTGAGTTTTAAGCCAGCTTTTTCACTCTCCTTTTCACACTCATCAAGAGGCTCTTTAGCTCTTCCTCACTTTATGCCATTAGAGTGATATCATCTATCTGAGGTTGTTGATCTATCTCCCAGCGATCTTGATTCCAGCTTCTGATTCATCCAACCTGGAATTTCACAGAATGTATTCTGCATAAAAGATAAATAAGCAGAGTGACAATATAAAGCCTTGACATACTCCTTTCCCAATTTTGAATCAGTCCATTGCTTCCTGTCCAACTCTAGCTGTTGTTTCTTGACCTACATACAGGTTTCTCAGGAGACAGGTAAGGTGGTCTGGTATCCATATCTCTTTAAGAATTTTTCACAGTTTGTTGTGATCCACACAGTCAAAGGCTTTCACATAGTCACTGAAACAGAAGTAGATGTTTTTGTGAAATTAAAACCCTTGCTTTCTCCATGACCCAGTGACTGTTGGCAATTTGATCCCTGGTTCCTCTGTCTTTTCTAAATTCAGCTTGTACATCTGGAAGTTCTCAGTTCACTTACTGCTGAAGCCTAGCTTGAAGGATTTTAAGCATAACCTTTCTAGCCTGTGAGATGAGTGCAGTAGTATGGTAGTTTGAACATTCTTTTGCATTGTTCTTCTTTGGGATTGGAATGAATACTGACCTTTTCCAATCCAGTGACCACTGCTGAGTTTTCCAAATTTGCTGACCTTTTGAGTGTAGAACTTCAACAGCATCATCTTTTAAGATTTGAAATAACTCAGCAGGAATTCCTTCCCTTCTACTCGCTTGTTCATAGCAATGCTTCCTAAGGCCCCCTTGACTTCATACTCAAGGATGTCTGGCTCTAGGTGAGTGACCACACAATCATGATTATCCCAGTCATTAAGACCTTTTTTTTAAAATAGTTCTTCTGTATAGTCTTCCAACCTCTTCTTAATCTCTTCTGCTTCTGTTAGGTCCTTTCTGTCTCTGTCCTTTAGTGTGCCCATCCTTGAGTGAAGTGTTCCCTCGATATCTCCACTTTCATCAAAAGACCTCCAGTCTTTCCCATTGTATTATTTTCCTCTATTTCTTTTCATTTTTCATTGAAGAAGGCCTTCTTATCTCTCCTTGCTAGTTTCTAGAACTCTGCATTCAGTTAGGTTTGTCTTTCCCTTTCTCCCTTGCTTTTTGCTTCTCTTCTTACCTCAGCTATGCAAAGACTCCTCAGATAACCACTTTGCCTTCTTGCCTTTCTTCTTCTTTGAGATTGTTTTGATCACTGCCTCCTGTATAATGTTATGATCCTCCAGCCATAGTTCTTCAGGCACTCTCTACCAGATCTAATCTCTTGAATCTATTCATCACTTCTACTGTATAATCATAAGAAATTTGATTTAGGTCATACTGAATGGGCTAGTGGTTTTCCCTGCTTTCTTCAGTTTAAACCTGAATTATGTAATAAGGAGCTCATGATCTGAACTGCAGTTGGCTCCAGGTATTGTTTTTGCTGACTATATAGAGCTTCTCCATCCTCAACTGCAAAGAACATAATCAGTCTGATTTCGGCATTGACCATCTGGTGACGGCCATGTGTAGAGTCCTCTCTTGTGTTGTTGGAAGAGGGTGTTTGCTATGACTAGTGTGTTCTCTTAACAAAACTGCTAGCCTTTTCCCTGCTTCATTTTGTACTCTAAAGCCAAACTTGCCTGTTACTCCAGGTATCTCTTGACATCCTATTTTTACGTTCTAGTCCCCTGTGATGGGCTTCCCTGAAACTCATTTGGTAAAGAATCGCCTGCAGTGCAGGAGACCCCAGTTCAATTCTTGGGTCAGGAAGATCCACAGGAGAAGGAAAGGCTACCCACTCTAGTATTCCTGGGCTTCCCTGTGGCTCAGCTGGTAAAGAATCTGCCTGCAGTGCAGGAGACCTGGGATTGATCCTTGGGTCAGGAAGATCCCCTGGAGAAGGGAAAGGCTACCCACTCCAGTATTCTGGCCTGGAGAATTCCATGGACTGTGTAGTTGCAAAAAGTTGGACACAACTGAGTGACTTTCACTAGTCCCCTATGATGAAAAGGGCATCGCTTTTTTGGTGCTAGTTCTGGAAGATCTTATAGGTCTTCATAGAACTATTTGAGTTCACCGTCTTTGGCATTAGTGGTTGGGGCATAGGCTTGGATTACTGTGATATTGAATGGTTTGCCTTGGAAATGAACTAAGATCAGTCTGTTGTTTCTGAGATTGCACCCAAGTACTGCATTTCTTACTCTTTTGTTGACTATGAGGACTACTTAATTTCTTCAAAGGGATTTTTGCCCACAGTAATAGCTATAATGACCGTCTGAATTAAATTTCCCAGTCCTGTCCATTTTCGTTCATGGATTCCTAAGATATTGATGTTTAATCTCACTGTCTCCTGCTTGACCACATCCAGTTTACCTTGTTTGTTGACCTAACATTCCAGGTTCCTATGCCATATAGTTTTTTACATCACCGCTAAACACATCCACAAATGAACATCATTTCTGCTTTGGTCCAGCCTCTTCATTCTTTCTGGAGCTATTTCTCTGTTCCTCCCCAGTAGCATATTGGACAACTTTCGACCTGGGAGCCTTACCCTCTGGTGTCATGTCTTTTTGTCTTTTCATACTATTTATAGGGTTT
Organism: Muntiacus reevesi; assembly: GCF_963930625.1. Classification (NCBI taxonomy): domain Eukaryota; kingdom Metazoa; phylum Chordata; class Mammalia; order Artiodactyla; family Cervidae; genus Muntiacus; species Muntiacus reevesi. The sequence goes on along the minus strand of NC_089258.1, from coordinate 81,275,022 downwards.
TTGTGGCAAGAATTCTGGAGTGGGCTGTTATCTCTTCCTCCAGTAGACCACATTTTGTCAGACCTCACCACTTGACCCATCTATCTTGGTTCGCCATGTGAGGCATGGCTCATAGCTTCATTGAATTATCCAAGACCCTTCACCACTACAAGGCTGTGATCCATGAAGGGAAAGATGAACTTTAAGTGCCATTTGATTGTATTTAGAAGATAGCAAATACTTGTGGGAGTTGTCAACACATTATGTCATTAGTAACTTTGGTTCCAGTTGGTTTGGGATGTCAGAGACTTTCTCCTTTTGACTTGTGCACAGATATGATGGACAGTTTGTAACACTTGACCCTATGGTGTCCTGCTGGGCCCTGGGAAGCCTACCTTGCTGCGCTTCACTCTTGACCCTAGAGGACTCATTATCACACTTCGTATATACTCAATTGGTTGAAGAGATGTGAACCAGCCAAAAAGATGTAGAAAGTCAGAGTAGGAATTGAATGTTTCAGAGTTACCCACACAGATATGCCTAAGACCAGGCAGGTATCGCAGTAAGCAACATGCTTGTTCAAGGCTCTGGGACAGTCTGGAGGCTGTGTTCGACTGTGGGTAACTAGTTTCCAGGACGGACATGGGTGCAATGTTGCCTGACCGTCCACGCAACCAGGAACCCAGAATCTCAAAGTTCTTAGTGTTCTGCCCGTAGTCCGAGTCCCCGGTCGGGAAAGAAGACTCCTCGAAACAATGGAACTCGCAATAGGGGAATTTATTACTGACTCGACCCAGGGCCTCCCGCCCTCACCAGGTGTGTGAGGACGAAAGGCCCTGAGCCCCAGTTCTCTCGGGTATTTATTAGGTCAAAATAAGCAGCAGGTATTTGGCGCAATCGGATTGGTTACACAGTGGGTAGTTGGCGTAGGCGGATTGGTTACACAGTTGCAAGGTAATTTTTGTTGGCCCTACGTGGGGCTTTCAGCTTTCCCCTGATAGGTTCCCTTTCTTCTGGCTAGGCATATGTTGATTGGCTGGATCCAGGAGGCCTGATAATTATGTTACCCCGGGAAACCAGGCCTACTCCTAATCTAGGCTGCCTGCCATGGCGTTAGCCGTGACAGCCTCACACTTAGGCCATTGCTCAGCTTTTGAATGTTGGGAATTAATTTGAATTGCAAATAAACACTTGTCTATGGACCATGTAAACCTCGGTTTAAGAATAAAAAATCTGAAATCAGTTCCTAAGCTACACAGTCAAATTCTATAAAATGGAACCTTAGGATATTGCTATTTTTATATTTCAAGAAGTGGTCAAATACCAGTAGTTTCCTACAGTTCACCCTAATAGTTTCCAATTTCAAACTATTGAGAATGATAGTCTGCATTGTCAGAACTGATGTGCAAGTTACGTGAAATAGAATAACACAAAGTGAGATTTAAGTTATCGTGGGTGGTGACAGCACTGGAAGAGGTCAGTTTTCATCCCAATCCCAAAGAAAGGCAATGTCAAGGAATACTCAGACTACCGCACAGTTGCACTCATCTCACATGCTAGTAAAATAATGCTCAAAATTCTCCAAGCCAGGCTTCAACAGTATGTGAATCGTGAACTTCGAGATATTCAAACTTGATTTAGAAAAAGCAGAGGAACCAGAGATCAAATTGCCAACATCCATTGGATTGTTGAAAAAGCAAGAGAGTTCCAGAAAAATATCTACTTCTCCCTTATTGACTATGCCAAAGCCTTTGATTGTGTGGATCACAACAAACTCTGGAAAATTCTTTAAGAGATGGAAATACCAGACCATCTGACCTGCCTCTTGAGAAATCTGTATGCAGATCAGGAAGCAACAGTAAGAATTGGACATGGAACAACAGACTGGTTCCAAATAGGGAAAGGAGTACGTCAAGGATGTATATTGTCACCCTGCTTATTTAACTTATATGCTGGGTACATCATGAGAAACACTGGGCTGGATGAAGGACAAGCTGCAGTCAAGATTGCCAAGAGAAAAAAAAAAAAGATTGCCAAGAGAAATATCAATAACCTCAGATATGCAGATGACACCACTCCTATGGCAGAAAGTGAAGAAGAGCTAAAGAGCCTCTTGACGAAAGTGAAAGAGGAGAGTGAAAAAGTTGGCTTAAAGCTCAACATTCAGAAAACTAAGATCATGGAATCTGGTTCCATCACTTCATGGAACATAGATGGGGAAACAGTGGAAACAGTGACTGACTTTATTTTTTAGGCTCCAAAATCACTGCAGATGGTGACTGCAGTCATGAAATTAAAAGATGCTTGCTCCTTGGAAGGAAAGTTATGACCAACCTAGACAGCATATTAAAAAGCAGAGACATTACTTTGCCAACAAATGTCCATCTAGTCAAGGCTATGGTTTTTCCAGTGGTCATGTATGGATGTGAGAGTTGGACTGTGAAGAAAGCTGAGCGCCGAAGAATTGATGCTTTTGAACTGTGGTGTTGGTGGAGAAGACTGTTGAGAGTCCCTTGGACTGCAAGGAGATCCAACCAGTCTATCCTAAAGGATATCAGTCCTGAATATTCATTGGAAGGACTGATGCTGAAGCTGAAACTCCAATCCTTTGGCCACCTGATGGCAAAGAATTGACTCATTGGAAAAGACCCTGATGCTGAGAAAGCTTGAAGGCAGGAGGAGAAGGGGATGACAGAAGATGAGATGGTTGGATGGCATTACCAACTCAATGGACATGAGTTTGAGTAAACTCTGGGAGTTGGCAATGGACAGGGAGGCCTAACATGCTGCAGTCCGTGGGGTCCCAAAGAGTCAGACATGACTGAGCGACTGAACTGAACTGATTCCCACTGCCTACTCTAGGATAAATTTCTTAAAATCGGTGGGCTTTCTGAGAACTGAACTGCATAGCAAAGAGGAACTGCAGAGCCTCTTGATTGAAGGTGAAAGAGGAGAGGGAAAAAGCTGGCTTAAAACTAAACATTCCAAACACTAAGATCATGGCATCTAGTCACATCACTTCATGACAAATAGATGGAGGAAAATGGAAACAGTGGCAGATTTTATTTTCTTGGGCTCCAAAATTACTGTGGACAGTGACTTCAGCCATGAAATTTAAAGACACTTGCTCCTTGGAAGAAAACATATGGCAAACCTAGATAGTGTAGTGAAAAGCAGAGACATCACTTTGCCAACAAAGGGTCGTCTAGTCAAATCTATCATTTTTCCAGTAGTCATGTATGGATGTGAGATTTGGACTGTAACGAAGGCTGAACGCCAAAGAATTGATGCTTTTGAACTGTGGTGTTGGAGAAGACTCTTGAGAGTCCCTTGGACTCCGAGGAGATCCAATCACTCAATCCTAAAGGAAATAAATCCTAAATATTCATTGGAAGGACTGATACTGAAGCTGAAGCTCCAATACTTTGGCCACCTGATGCAAAGAGCTGACTCATTGGAAAAGACTCTGATGCTGGGAAAGATTGAGGGCAGGAGGAAAAGGGCAGCAAAGAATAAGATAGTTGGATGGCATCATCAACTCAATGGACATGAGTTTGAGCACACTCCGGGATATAGTGAAGGACAGGGAGGCCTGGTATGCTGCAGTCCATGGGGTCGCAAAGAGTCGGGCACGACTGAGGGACTGAACAATGTGAGCAGGCCCAGATACAGTCCTGTGTGAGTTTGCTCAGGAGACTCTAACAAATGCCAGACTAGGTGGCTTAAACAGAAATTTCCTCATAGTCTGAGAGGTTAGAAGTCCAATATCCTGGTAATGGTTTGGTTTCTTCTGAGGCCTCCTACCTTAGCCTGTAGACAGCTGCCTTCTTGCTGTGTGTTCACACGACTTTTTCTTCTTTATGTGCATGTCCCTGGGTCCTTTTATGTGTCCAAATTTCCTCTTACAAGAGTACCAGTCAGATTGGATTAGACACACAAATATGAGTTTCTACAAAGAGCTATATCATCTCTTTAAAGGTCCATTTCCAAATACAGTGACATTCTGAGGTCCTGGGACTAGGACTTCCATTTGGGGCTGAAGGGAGCTCAATTCAGCCCTTGATAAGTAGTGAGCACAAAAATTTTTAACAAACATCTCTCAATGGAGGAAAATCCTTAATTGTATCATCTGCCCAATTTCTATGTTGTAAATATTCCTACCATGTCTGACTATCTACCATGACCAACATGATGTCATTGAACACAGACTTGGGCCAATATGGATAACACATCATTCTATGGCAATGCCACCATCCGTATCCAGTAGGCATGAATAACCTCCAAACTATAAATAATAGTGAAAATAACAGTGAATGAGGTAAAAAAAAGAAAAATTAGGATGAGATGGGATTTTAGTCTTTTATTATCTTTGTTGGTAATATCATTTGCTTTGTATAAGTTTATGTAATTTAATTTTTACTAATGACTGTGTGTGTTTCACAATTCACCAAATTGCTGCAGATTTAACAGTGGGTCTCAGGAGCCAATGTCAAGCACCTCTAGCACACCAGTGAGTCACGTAGTGTTACGCAGAGTTCTGTCGTTAGCAATGGGAGAGTGACAGCTTACTCTGAAATAATAACGGGAGAATCTACTGGACATTATGACTCGCAGAATATGGGTGAAAATAAGCAGGAGAAATTCAAAATGAACAAGTAGAAGAGATTGGAAGAATTTTGAAGGGAGAGCTAGGTTAGGTGGGTGTTGAATTAGTGAGGAATATGGAAGAGCCAGCTGGGGGTGGGGGGAGAAATGTGGTCCAGTGACCTCCATTCCTTTCCTAACCCCACCCAAACTAGCCTGTTAACATGGGGATTCTCTGAGCCTCAGTTTTCACCTCTCAAAAATACATCTCCCTCCAGATGACTTCTCAGGAGACTCTCAACTCTAAAATTGGGGATTTTATCCCTTACTATGTAATTGTCAAGTCCCTTTAATGTCTGAGTTGCTGTAAGCCAATCAAAAAAACAATCCAAACCTCAAGTATGTATCTATCTCTTAACATGTAATACAATCACCCCAGAAGATACCTTTCCTGGAAAGAAAGAACATAACTTCTATTGTTGATAATAATTAGCAAGTTTTTTTCTTAGCAGAAAGATGTTTTTTAAATATCTCTTATATTTCTTTACGACCCTCAGAGGCAATTACAAGTAACCCATTTAAAAGTGCATCTGGCTTAGAAGAGCAGTTATGTGAACTGTATCAGAAACGCAGGCAACCTCAGAGGGGTTTTACTTTCAGTTCAGCAGTTAAGCCTCAATATATACTTTATGTTTTGACTACATCACAGTAGGGTGCCTTGTTGCTGAAAAAAACGGAGATCTTCATCAACTCATGGATTTTTCAAACTCTGCTTTATATATGCCTCCATAATAATTTCAGACCTGTCTTGTAAATAACCGCATGTTGACTAGAAATAAAGATATCAACTTGTAACATGCTGGTCACCGCACTTCCTTCATTTTGTGATGGGATCCTTACCCCAGAGCTTCTCAAAGTGTCACCCCTGGACCAGCAACATCAGTATCCCCTGACACTGGTTGGAAACTCAAATTCCTAGGCCTGCCTTCAGACCTGATGAATGAGGGTCTATGAGAAGGAGGAGCCGCTTTTGGGTTGTGATAAGCCTTCCGAGTGACTCTGGTACAGGCTCATCAGTGGCTTGCTCTGTTGTCGGTCACTGCAGGGAGTCAGATTTTCTCCTTTTTGCATCACATTTTTCATCTCTTTAGGTGGTGGTTCTTTTATTTTTTTAATTGGAGGATAATTGCTTCACAGTCTTGTGCTGGTTTCTGCCACAGCCTGGATCAGCCACAGGCATCACGTGTGCCCTCCCTCCTGAAGCCCCTTCCCGTCCCCCTCCCCACCCCTCTAGGTTTTTCAGAGAGCGCTGGGTAATAGGCTGGTGACGCTTAAGGTGAGGTCCCTGAACTCGCAGTATCTGTGTCACCTGAGAACTTGCTAGGAATGCCAATCCCCGGGGCTCACTCAGACCTGTTTTATTAAGAACTTGAGGTTTAGGAATCAGCAAGAAGGACCATTATTGCCAAAGTGTAATTTACAATAATGCGCTTGGCTTTCTGCTATGAGATTGGCAGAGGAAAATGTTATCCTGGTAAAACATCAGTTGGGAGACAGAATGGATTTAGAAGAGTAAGGAGGAGCAGTGAGGAGCAAGGGTTCTGTGGGCAGGTGTGTTAGAATGACGCTGGGGGAGTGGGAAGCTGGGTTAAGAGGACAGCCGTTCACGTGGGACAGCTGACCACTCCCCCCATCAGCCCAGCTTTAACTCTGCCAGCTCTAGCCCCTGCCTGGCGCTGGCACGGGGCACCCAGGCCTGCTGTCACCAGCATCCCAGGAGTGAGGTTACTTCTCATTCCCTGAAGTACCGAACAGCACATCCTTGGCCAGGTTTTGTGGTAAAATCCTAGCTGCCATTGAGGGTCATCTCCCTTCAACTTCACTTTGTGTGTGTGTGTGTTTGCTCAGTCGTGTCTGACTCTTTGCAACCCTGTGGACTGTAGCCCACCAGGCTCCTCTGTCCATGGAATTTCCCAGGCCAGAATACTGGAGTGGGTTGCCATTTCCTTCTCCAGGGGATCTTCCTGACCCAGGGATCGAACCCTTGTCTCTTGTCTCTCCTGCATTGGCAGATGGGTTCTTTACCAGCTGAGCCACCAGGGAAGCCCTTCAACTTCACTCTAGGACCTTTTTAATCAGGTGGAGTTGGTCTGGGCACTGTCAGATTCTGTTCTTATAAAGAGGACGTTTTACAGAGAGCAACACACCTTGGCAAAGGCTTGCTCACAGAATGAGTGCTGGTCTGTCCTCCAGGACTTTTCCATCTAATTTCCCGCTGATCCTCTTAAAACCATAGGTTGGTGCTGTGGAACCCGAAAGGCAAAGGGCTGTGTTTCTTTTTCTTAGAAAGCAGGAGCCTCTGGCAAAAAAAAGTTAAACTCCAATGGTAAGAAATAAATTAAATGAATTGGTCTTGAGTTTAGCCCAACTCTGATTTGCATAACTGCTTCAAAACTAGGGACCTGGGGATAAACTCCAAGTGGAAAGTATTTCCAGGTTCCATTGATGGATAAATGGCCCATGGGAGCCTTTTCTTTGGTCTTCGTTGATGAGCCGCCTTAGCTTTTAACAATGTATGGCTGGTGGGGAGTTTGCTTTTCTCTGTGTGATTCTGACCCATTTCTCAACCACTTCCCCAGAGCCTGCAGCCCCGTTCAGCACTCCAGGACACCGTGTGTGTTCAAGATAATCCTCAGAGAGTGCTGGGTCCATAAAGCAGAGTAAGTCCCGTGTGGCACTGTTGTGTGCTCTTCACCTCAGGAATGGGCGATAAGGTCCTGCTACTGTTTCATCCAGATGGGAAAAGGACATCAACATGGGATGGAGTAGAAGGCTGAAATCCTTTAGCAGCATTTAGCTGCCATAGAACACTAGAGTCAAGAAACCACACCAGAGTGAAAATATCTGCTCGATGATGTATGATGCAGGGCTTCTGAATTTGGGGACACATAGAATATGGTGTCAGGCAAGACGAATCACAACCTTCAGTTATAGTGTAGCTGGAAAGCCCTTTATTCCTTTGAGAGACAGATATCTCCTGCCATCAAATTGAGCTTTCAGTGCGAAGAATGGAGTCACGCAGGGTAATCAACTAGATTGTATCACTGGTCAATACCTTTCCTATTATTATGTTACTGGGAAATAATTATTATCTTCTGCTGGAGCCTGTGTGAGATTGAGAAAGATCAGGGAGAGGAAAAATATTGCATTGTCCGACTTGTACTTTATATTCAGCCCCTGCACACATTAAAGCTAGTGATGTTAGCTGCAGATTACTTTGTATTATTCTCTAAATCATCACCCAAGAGTAATTTCTTCTGCCTTTTTCTGTGACCATTAAGCTAACTTGAGGATGTGATTCTGAAATTTATAATCAAATAGGACTGGATATATCAATATTTAATTCCATATTTTTCCATAGATTTGGCTTTGGTTAAAAACTTGATATCTGGGGCCTTTGGGTCACAATAATGTCAAAGATGTTTAACCAGTTTTTGAGGGAGGAAAACAGTCTCAAAGTTTAATTTAGTGAATGTTTGTAACTCATGTTATCTTATGCCTCCTCCTGAGCAATATTAGAACAAATAAATGGAGGCCTAGGAAAGTTCAGCTTTCTGCAGTTGGAGTGTCTAAGGGAACATTTGGTGTTTATTTCTGTAATTCTGAGGAAGTCCTATAGCTTCCTGGAAATGCTGTGGAGAAATCAGGCCCAGCTGAAGAGCTGGTGTTCACTGTGTCGTGTTCTAGAGCACTCCTGAGTTTATCAGATGTGTCTGTCTCGTCCCTAACATCCTGTTTTAGATACACAAATATTTGTTGGGTTAACTTAAAAACAAGCAAAAATACACTCTCTCCCCCCTTCAACAGTGACAAATAGCAGAAAATCAGTCTCTGAGTAGTCGCATCTCGAGATTAGTTATTCTGGATTTTTTTTCAGTCTGCTTTGATTACAGGAATAGGAAACCGTTGTTCTGAGATGCTACTGACGGTTTCTGGATTCAGCACTTTTTTTTTTTTCATTTATTTTTATTAGTTGGAGGCTAATTACTTTACAATATTGGAGCGGTTTTTGCCATACATTGACATGAATCAGCCATGGATTTACATATGTTCCCCATCCTGATCCCTGCTCCTGCCTCCCTCCCCATCCCATCCCTCTGGGTCTTCCCAGTGCACCAGCCCTGAGCACTTGTCTCATGCATCCAACCTGGGCTGCTGATCTGTTTCACCCTTCATAGTATACTTGTTTCAGAGCTGTTCTCTCAGAACATACCACCCTCACCTTCTCCCACAGAGTCCCAAAGTCTGTTCTGTACATCTGTGTCTCTTTTTCTGTTTTGCATATAGGGTTAGCATTACCATCTTTTTAAATTCCATATATATGCGTTAGTATACTGTATTGGTGTTTATCTTTCTGGCTTACTTCACTCTGTATAATGGGGTCCAGTTTCATCTATCTCATTAGAACTGATTCAAATGTATTCTTTTTAATGGCTGAGTAATATTCCATTGTGTATATGTACCACAGCTTCCTTATCTATTCGTCTGCGGATGGGCATCTAGGTTGCTTCCATGTCCTGGCTATTATAAGCAGTGCTATAATGAACATTGGGGTACACGTGTCTCTTTCAGATCTGGTTTCCTTGGTGCGTATGCCCAGGAGTGGGATTGCTGGGTCATATGGCAGTTCTGTTTCCACTTTTTTAAGGAATCTCCACACTAATCTCCATAGTGACTGTACTAGTTTACATTCCCACCAACAGTGTAAGAGGGTTCCCTTTTCTCCACACCCTTTCCAGCATTTATTGCTTGTAGACTTTTGGATAGCAGCCATCCTGACTGGCGTGTAATGGTACCGCATTGTGGTTTTGATTTGCATTTCTGTGATAATGAGTGATGTTGAGCATCTTTACATGTGTTTTTTAGCCATCTGTATGTCTTCTTTGGAGAAATGTCTGTTTAGTTCTTTGGCCTATTTTTCGATTGGGTCATTTATTTTCCTGGAATTGAGCTTCAGGAGTTGCTTGTATATTTTTGAGATTAATCCTTTGTCTGTTGCTTCATTTGCTATTATTTTCTCCCATTCTGAAGGCTGTCTTTTCACCTTGCTTATAGTTTCCTTTGTTGTGCAAAAGCTTTTAAGTTTGATTAGGTCCCATTTGTTTATTTTTGCTTTTATTTCCAATATTCTGGGAGATGGGTCATAGAAGATCCCACTGTGATTTATGTCAGAGAGTGTTTCGCCTATATTCTCCTCTAGGAGTTTTATAGTTTCTGGTCTTACATTTAGATCTTTAATCCATTTTGAGTTTATTTTTGTGTATGGTGTTAGAAAGTGTTCTAGTTTCATTCTTTTACAAGTGGTTGACCAGTTTTCTCAGCACCCCTTGTTAAAGAGGTTGTCTTTTTTCCATTGTATATTGCCTCCTTTGTCAAAGATAAGGTGTCCATAGGTACGTGGATTTATCTCTGGGCTTTCTATTTTGTTCCATTGATCTATATTTCTGTCTTTGTGCCAGTACCATACTGTCTTGATGACTGTGGCTTTGTAGTAGAGCCTGAAGTCAGGCAGGTTGATTCCTCCAGTTCCCTTCTTCTTTCTCAAGATTGCTTTGGCTATTCAAGGTTTTTTGTATTTCCATACAAAAATTCAACATCCACTTATGATTAAAAACTCTCCAGAAAGCAGGAATAGAAGGAACATACCTCAACACAATAAAAGCTATATGTGACAAACCCACAGCAAACATTATCCTCAATGGTGAAAAATTGAAAGCATTTCCCCTAAAACCAGGAACAAGACAAGGGTGCCCACTCTCATCACTACTATTCAACATAGTTTTGGAAGTTTTGGCCACAGCAATCAGAGCAGAAAAAGACATAAAAGGAATCCAGATAGGAAAAGAAGAAGTGAAACTCTCACTGTTTGCAGATGACATGGTCCTCTACATAGAAAACCCTGAAGACTCTACCAGAAAATTACTAGAGCTAATCAACGAATATAATAAAGTTGCAGGATATAAAATTAACACACAGAAATCCCTTGCATTCCTATACGCTGACAATGAGAAAACAGAAAGAGAAATTAAGAAAACAATATCATTCACCATTGCAACAAAAAGAATAAAATACTTAGGAGTATATCTACCTAAAGAAACAAAAGACCTATACATAGAACACTATAAAACACTGATGAAAGAAATCAAAGAGGACACAAATAGATGGAGAAATATACCGTGTTCATGGATTGGAAGAATCAATATTGTAAAAATGAGTATACTACCCAAAGCAATCTATAGATTCAATGCAATCCCTATCAAGCTACCAACAGTATTCTTCACAGAACTAGAACAAATAATTTCACAATTTGTATGGATTCAGCACTTTTGAGTTGCACATGATACTGCTCTTGGTGAAGGGCTGTGCTGTGTGTTGTAGGGTGTTTACAGGCAGTCCTGACCTCTACTCAGGACGTGCCGGTCACGCCAGGTGGGGACACGTAAAATGTGCCCAGATGTTGCCAGATGTCCCCTGGTGGCTGGAAGTACTTTCCTGTCCCCCACCCCCACGTTGAGAGCCACTGGACACACTGCAGGTCTGCCCTCCAACTGCGACTGTCAGGATAAAGAGACATGTGGGCAAGCCCCAAGCTAGTTTCCTGGTCTTCTTCCTAGCTCAGAGGCATGTCCTAGGTTCCCAAGGGAAGAGAGATGGTTGTTTTAATGAAAACATGTGACGATGCTCCCCGCCTCCCACTGCCCAGAATACAGACTGCTGACATCTGGAACCCTGGGGTGGGAAGGAAAAGGTAGGGAGGAGATAGGAGAGCAGCGAGGATCTGTGAAAGTTAAAATGTGAGTCACTCTGAAGTGTGAGTCGCGCAGTCGAGTCTGGCTCTGTGTGACCCCATGCACTGTGGCCCACCAGCCTCCTCTGTCTGCGGGGTTCTCCAGGCAAGAATACTGGGGTGGGGTGCCATTCCCTTCTCCAAGGGATCTTCCCAACTCAGGATTGAACCCAGGTCTCCCACATTGCAGGCAGATTCTTTACCATTTGAGCCATCTGGGAAGCCCCAAGAGAAGGTAGTGGAAAGTAAATAGGTTCATTGTTGTCCGAGCTTTGTTGACCCCCAGCTTTCTCTCAACTGAGGGGCCCTCTTCCATCTGCCCTTACTATGTAGCAAACACTTGGGGTCCAGCCCCAGAAGGCAACCGCCCCTGGACAGGCTTGTTTCTGTCAGCCATACCTGGGAACATCCAACTTTTCATCTTACCCCGTATGAAGTAAGAGCAACTAAAAAGAGCATTTGTAAATAATTCCTTGTCTTTATATACATGTACCAAGCTCTCACTCCAGTTTTAGGAGATTAGTGTCAGGGCTCAGACACTAAAAATAAGCCAAGAAAACTAAGGCTGCCATAAATAATATCAGGAAAAATACAGTAAGAGAATTAATAAACTTTACTTTTCTTAACACTCTTTTGTTATGGCTAATAATTTATTATTCCTGGGAGATTTTGTCCTGATTAAAGCCATAGAAGGATTTCTTTTTTTTTTTTTTTTTTGCCCTAAACATCCACACCCATCTATCTACTAACCCTATAATCAAGGCAGAGTAGCAATTAAGACAAAATCATTGTCTTTCCCAAGAAAACTATTAATAGGGCTGTAATTCACTGATTGTTTTTTTCTGCTACCAACGTTAGCCAGTGTTGGCAACAGCAGCCTCCACTGAAACGACAGATATCCGCAATCAGTGAGCTCACTATTTATCCTCATTAACCCAAAGTCTGCGTATTAGAGCCTGCCTGTCCACACCTTCCACTTACCTGAGGGAAGAGTGGGAAAACAAAGACAGTAAAAGCTAATGTCCCTGTGGGCTAGGATAATTAGCTGCAATCCTTTTCTTCCCCCCTTGAAGCCAGTTCCAGTCATTAGTTGAAGTGTGACATAAATGCTAAGGATCCCTTATTGCTTTATAAAGTTAATCCATCCCAGGGTGAGGCTGGTTTATTGATTGATTATGTGGCAGTGAAGGGAGGCAGAGGTGAGAACTCCAGGCACTGCTGCATGTTCACTAGAGCCGCGTTCACTTTACACAATACTGAGATGCCGTTACTCCCCAGGTGGACAGAGGTAGAAAAGCTTGATCACATATTGCATGGGTCAGGATGTATGGGAAACAGGCACTTTTATACACTCTTGGTAGAAGTATACATTGTTAGAAGAGATAAGTGAAGGGTGTTTCAGCAGGGGCCAGGCAGGTGCGGTTCCCGGGGCAGGGATTGCAACCGAACCCTTTCTTTGTTCCAGCAACTCAGCTTCTGTGACTTCATCCTACAAATCCTCTCACAAAATTTAACAAAGAGAAAAGAGCAAGGTTATGTTCTGGTTAACACCTCAATTATCAACTGTAGGAGAATGCATCACTTCATGCAATGAACACAGCTGTATGTGTACATCTGCCCCCTCTTTTTCAAATCTCCTTCCCATTTAGGTCCCCACAGAGCACTGAGCAGGGTTCTCTGTGATACATGGTCCTCATTAGTTACCTGTTTTATACTTGGCAAGTGTGTATATGTCAATCGCAATCCGTTTATCCATCCTTCTGTTGATGGACATTTAGGTTGCTTACATGTCCTGACTACTGTAAATAGTGCTACAGTGAACACTGGGATGCACGTATCTTTTGGAATTATGGTTTTCTCTGGGTATATGCCCCAGAGTAGGATTGCTGTAGATGTAAGGCTAGATGCTATAAAACTTCTAGAGGAAAACATAAGCAGAACATTGTTTGACATAAATCACAGCGAACGTTACTCTAGAACCTCCACCTCTTACAGTAATGAAAATAAAAACCAAAAAATAAATAAATAAATAAAAACAAAAATAAACTAATGGGACCTAATTACACTTAAAAGCTTGTGCGCAGCAAAGGAATCAGATCTTATTCAACTGCATGAGGAGCTGGGAAGTCCCTAGTCTGACAGGAAGAATCAGAGAAATCACCAGTTAGTAAATCGCAGACACAGGCCCCTCCAGCCCCCAAGATGGGGCTGCAGAGCAGGTGCAGGGCACTGGCAGAGCTGGGGAGGCCGTGTCTCTGCGGCTCCCCTTGTGGCTACACTGCCCGGCACCAGCCAGGAGTCTGAGGGCGATGCTGGACGGCCAGATTGGTGGTCAGCAAGGGCTGGATGTGAATAGGAGGATGAACAAATCAGAATAAACAAAGGAGGTGAGAAACTGAGGACCAGTACTTCCAGGTCTCAGGCAGATTGCTCTTGACCCACTATAACTTGAATCCATTCAGAGAATGGGGTTCTGGGGAGCAAACTTCAGCTTAGAGGTTGGCTCAATGCAAAATTCCACAATCACTGTTTGTTAGCTTAAGCATTCTATCTCATATCACTGAGAAGTTATGTGCATGGAGGTCTCTCCCAGCCCTCATCTCATAAGAAAGTAAAGAGTAGATGATTTAAATGTTGGTAAAATCTAGGTCTCCTGATGATGGACTGTGAAGGTTTTCAAGTTGTTCTGAGGCTGTGAGATGCAGTCACCCCAGCAGAATGAGTGTTGCCCTGAGGGTGTTTCTGAGCCACTGCTCATGCTTACTATGGGGGTTAAAAATGGGTGCTGGGGTGTATCTCAAATCTCTTAGGTGTATGTCAGGAGGACCAGAGCATTGTGGTTTGTAGGATGTTCTGCCAGTTAGCTTAAAAATATAGTCTTTCACCTTTCACGTAGCAGTTGTGAAATAAATGTTTGAAAGGGTGTGGCTAGAAAGTATGCACTGTGGTTTCTCTAGGGAGAGCAAGATGGGTGCACATTTTTGTTTGATATCGCAAAAGTAGATGTGCAAAGAGCAAAACTTTACCAAAACGGTTTTAGTGGCAGAACCAAGGTATTCCGGGTCAGCTCCGACACAGCATGGGCCATCTTCCACCCGAGTACACAAGCCTTCCCCTTTCCTCCTCTTCTTTTTTACCTAGTCAAACATCAATAATAAAAGCAAAAACAAGATTACAGGTCTTTCTTTAGACTTGCAGAGTGATTTTAAACATTGTTGGTTATTAGTGTTTAAGAATTGAAGCTTTCGGGCCTTCTCTGGCGGTCCAGGGATTAGGACTCTGCACTTCGCCTGCAAGACTCGCAGGTTTGATCCCTGGTTGGAGAGCTAAGGTCCTGTGTGTTACAGCATGCGTGCGTGCTAAGTCACCTAAGTTGTGTTCGATTCTTTGTGACCCCATGGACTGTAGCCCTCTAGGCCCCTCTGTCTCTGTCTGTGGGATTCTCCAGGCCAGAATACTGGAGTGGGTTGCCATGCCCTCTTCCAGGGGATCTTCCCAACCCAGGGATCGAACCCAGCTGTCCTGCATTGGAGGCAGATTCTTTACCACTAGCACCCCCTGGAAAGCCTGTGCCACACAATGCACCCTCACCACCCCAACAAAAGCAAAAACAGAAGCTTTTGCATAAGTATCTCAACCTCCAGTGTCTTTTAGAAATTCTGAAAACCTGGAAAACCTGATCCGACACTCCTACATGGCCTCTGTGGCTGGAGCCCAGGGGACACTGACCCTTTCTGACAAAGGGCTCTCCTATGGCCGTGGCCCCCGCTGCCCTGAACTGTCCTCACATGAAGGCTGCTCTCCTCTGCCATGTATCATTTACACATGATATGATACATCTTGTAAGTCAGGAAATATTGATGGATGGTAATGATGAAGCTGCTACCATTGAATTAATAACTCTTAGGTGCCAGGCATTGTGCTAACTGCTTCAACACCTAATTTTTTTTTCTATCTAATCCTTTCAGCCATACAAGGTAGCTATCATTTCTACCTTATGAATGAAAAACTGAGATTAAGGGAGTTAAGGACCTTCCCTGAATTAAGTCAAAGGAAGTGATGTGCCATCCTCTGGGTACCAGAACAGAAAACAGAATCCAACTTGATGAGCCCAGGTTCATAAACAGAGTCAGCGGGAAAGAGCCAGATTGTAGAAAGTTTAATTTCAGCTTTGTGGATCCTACGGTCTCTGTTGCAGCAACTCAGCTGTGCCCTGTAGGGTGAAAGTGGCCAGACGGTTGGTAAGGGAAGTAACAGGTACGGCGTGCTATGGTAGAAACAGCATTTACAGAGACAGGCAGCGGCTGCAGCGGCCGAGGCGGTTATCCTTCGGGCACGGCCCAGACGGCAGTGTCTGCTGTCACGTGGCCCTTCACCCGGCCCGTCACACAGGCGCCCCTCTGGGAGACTGCACGCAGCTCCTGGAGGTCTACCCAGGTGCTGTGGCAATCTGGATGAAAACCGGCTAGCCTTCACTTTGGAATTCTCTATTATTTCTGGTTCCAAATTTGAGCGGCTTCTGGCTCCTTTAGTTTTTCAAACACTGCAAATGCCAACCATGGGAACAGAAGAATGGAGAGAACTCCAGAGGCCTGGCATGGAAGGAGGGCAGCACGCTTGTAGGCCTGGGGGAGACAGACATCCCTATCTCCCAACCCTCAGGAGGGAACTGAGGTCCAGAGACCTCCCGGACGAAGTCCTACCACTCCTTGGTCCACGGGTAGCATTTGAAGCACCAAGTTTGTGGACCCAAAGCCCAAGCTGTTTCCATCTATTATGTAAATACCTGGAGTTTCTATTCTAAATTCACTTACTCTAAGCACAGTAAGTCCCCTGAATACGAAGCTTAAGTTGCAAACTTTCAAAGATGCGAATGTGCATTCCTTCAGTATCAGGCGTGAACGAAATTGTGGCTTGCCCTCCATCTCCTACTGCTGATGACCCTTCAGCTGTACCATCTCCCACCTCCCCAGGATCCTCCAGTTGGCAACTTTTCTTGCCCGTTCACCCAATGCCAGCCTCTGTATGCCATCTCTTTTACTGTACTCCTCTACTTTTCAAGGTACCATACTGTAAGGTGAAAAACGTTGACTTTTTGTGCTTCTTTTCTTATGTATGACTTAGGCAAAAAGTATTATAACCTTAATACAGTGCAGTACTGTACAGCCGTTTGTGTTGGTTGGGTACCTAAGCTAACTTTGTTGGACTTAAGAACAAATTGAACTCATGAAACAGAACTCGTTTGTATGTATGGGACGTACTGTGTATCCTTGAAAAGAAATTGCTAGACTCATAGTTTTCTTTTCCTTTAAGTGTGCATTCCCTCACCATTACTTATTTGGGGCTTACTGTGCGCCGGGCACTAAGGTTGTAGTGCTTAACAAGGTAGAAAGCCTGGACTTGCATTTCATGTGAGGAGAGACAGAGATCATTTCTAAGTGACAGCCCCTCCGACAGTGGCCTGGACCTCAGGCACTACGCTCACACTGGTGCCTGTGTGTGTTACCGACAGCATGAACTGCCTTTGTGTGGAGGCTGTTGTGAGAATGTTGGGATTATGAGGGTGTCAAAAAGGCATCAGTACAGGCCACGCAGCCAGCCGACTCCGAGTGTGCTTATTTGTGTTCGGGGTGGGGTGAGGGGGTCTGGCCAGATTCCTCGGGTTTCTTGGCATCTCATCCAAGAGCTACATTTTTCTGCTTTATAAAACCGAGTATTGTCTTCAGACCGGTGGGACTTTCAAGGTCATATATGAGAAGTGTCAGGTACACTCCGTGAAGACGGAGATTTACAAAAGTTTGTGTGTGTCATGGCTTTGTTCCCCGCCCCCCCTTTCAAAATTACTGCTGGCTCTAAAAGAGTCAAGAACTCAAACTTGCATGAACTCTTCAACACCTCTCCAAATTCAACAAAACTGACATTTATAGCTTTGTTGAAGCGGAGACATGGCATTTGGCTTCAGATTGTTTGGACTGTAGAGTGTCAGTATAAATAGCTTTGATTGACTTTTGTATCGTGCACATCTGGAAGCAATTTATGGCATTCCAGCTAGATTAAGGCGCGTTTTAAAGGAATTTCACCAGCTCTTTTTTTTTTTTTTTCCTGTTGGCCATGGTGAATAAAGTTTCAAAGAGGGTTTAGCTGTTGTTCTTAATGTAGACTGTGGTGAAGTCAAATTCAGGGCAAATGCTGGGTGGGGGGAGAAGGGAAGAGGGACGTTTGTTTTGCCAAAAGAGCTAAACACAGAACTGACTTTTCCTCAATTGTTTTGCTCACACGAAATGAGAGAGAAAATGTCAGACACCAGGAAGCTGCTATCAATACACAGAAACCATGAACTAAGTCATTTTTAAAGAGAAGAATGGATTGACCTGGGAGAGGTGCAAAGAGCTATGTATGTATCCCTTGGCTCAACAACCAGAGGACCAGAGACGAAACATGAACATTAACTTTCATTTATGGGATTTGTGTTTTGATGTTCATTTCGCAAATACTTGCAGTGCCCTTGCTATGGGCTAGCTGACAGAGAGCATGAGTGTGGCCAGAGGCGGAAACTGACTCGCTGCCTTCATAGAGCTGATAATCTAGTGGAGCAGAAAAGCATTGCATAGCAAAGTTCCCACATGCTCTTTAATTACCGTTTACTTACTGTGGTGACTAAATTGCAATGGAGAAGCAAGTACCGGGGGTCCTGAGTGCCTGTGGACCACAGTAGCTGGAAGGATCAGCTAAGCTTGCTGAGGAGATGTGAGATTTGATACAAGGCAGCAAAGGCACATTCCAGGATGGGGATGGAGGGATTTTCACTGCAAGCCCCTGGAGATGAGAAGGAACAAGCCAGTCAGGTAGGCATTTTCCCATTTAGACATGGGAAAAACCAGGCTCAGATTGGGTATAAACCTCTCTAGTTTCACCTAGCTATTAACTGTATAATCCACTTTAAGAGCTGTTGAATCCTTTAGCACTGATAGTCTGCATGGTTGAAGGCAAGTCACCGGGCCCCAGTTTCCCCATTTTTGTAATGAGGGAATCTGATACATGTTCTGTGTCAAATGGAGTTGTGTATAACGTATACACCGTCATAGACAATGAAGCAATGGACACACAGCTGTTCGCTACACATAAAGATGAAGATTCTCTGGTGGGCAAACTGAGAGAAACAGTAAAAATCCTTGGGGTAATGAGAATGTGCCTTCCAGTTTGTCCAACTTGGATAAGAAAATGAAATATCCATTATTAAATGAGACATGCGCTGGGAGAGACCAGCCCTAGGCATTGTTAGAGCTATAATATATAGGTCATTGTGGCCCTCCTTTTTCTTTTTGTTGCTGAAGGAAAGTGATGAAGTGGTGCCAAGAAAGTGGCAAATTGCCTTAAAAATCACATAAAAGTGCAATTTAGTGCACACAGTTCTGCTGAAGAAAACCACCTTTGTTTCATTATTAGCTTCCCAGGGATTTCTTTCCTTGCTTGGCATTTAAGTGTGGAAACTTGTCCTTTTATTCTTAACATAATGAGACAGTTCCTATGTTTTAAGAACAATAGAAAAAATCATGAAGAGTGATCGATACATTACTTGAGATTTATTAACTACTGACTGGAGCCATATTGCCAGCCTCTGGGTATGATTTGGAAAGACAGGGAGGCATAAACCTCTGTTGTTTTACGTAAAACTAGAAAAAAGTCTAATCACTGAGACCATAGGATGAAAAATGTTCAATTAGAGACTGACTTTGCCTTTTTCCCCTGATTTCAGGTTTGGGATTTGACCTGTAAGACAAAGAGTGGCTAATTTGCCTGCAAGGTCTAAAACTAATAGGAAGTTAGTAAACTCTGAAGTTATCTGCTGACATCATTTGGGGCAGTGATTCCTAGTTTCTGTTTCAGTTCTCTTTCCTCTTGTCTGTAGAGGCTTGACAAAAATACATCAAAATGAAGCTCATGTGCTCACCTATCAGGTTTCATGCTCCCTGCACTTGATGAAAAGGATGCAATGTGAGACCAAGTCGGGGAGGCAGGGCGGAAGTGAGACACTGAGAACGTTGAGTCCGGTTGTAGCAAAACGGTTGGAGACGAGACCAAACCTCAGTGGAAAGTGGGCTGTGAACTCAGCAAGACGGTGGTGGGGAAACCAGCGAAGCCTTTTGATTCTGTTGATGAAAAATATTTTGTTCCATGTAAGCCTGTTCAGAGGGAGTTTGTAGTCCAAATGACATTCTATGCAGTTCATTGCTTGGCATGGAGAATGAACCCCATACATACCTGTTGAATTTATTTAATAAAAGAGGTTAGAGAATGAGGTGGTGGGCAGTGGGATTATTGCTATTTAAAAACAAACAAAAGCTACTGGAGATATTTAAATCTGTGATTGAGATCCAGCTATTATTAATTGTCTCTAATTTATTTGTTCTTTTAATTCAGCAAGTATATATTATATAAGTGCCTCCAATGTGGCAAGAATTATATCAGGCGATGAGGACAGTCATAGAGAGATAAATATAATTTTGGAGCTTATATTTTAGGTGGACATGGACATTAAATAACTAAACCCATAGTGGATGGTGCTGTTACAAAGTTTTTATATGTTGAATGTTACGGAAAGCTAGGAGACCATTTTGGGGTGAAAACTGAGATCTAAGGTTAAGAAGCTGATTTTTTTACTTCTGTCCTTATGGTTAATCTAGAGGCAGAACTTTGGGCCATAGGTGACTTTAGCTTCTCAAGTCTTGTTCCTATTGGGAGTCCCTCAGTCTGAAAGAAAATGTCATGAAAGTGTCATGTATGGACATAAGGATGTCTTTGGAGAAGTGGAGAAGCATTGCAGACTTCTTGAAGAAAATGAGATGTGGCCACAGGGCAGCTCAATTGTACCACTTTTAGCTGGACGGAAGACAGACAGTCTTGCAAATTGTGATAGAAAGCGAAAGAGAGAGAGCTGCTCACAGAGCGTTTTCACCTGGCTCAGAAAGGAGAAAGATGTTAACTGGAGAAAGTCAACATAATGGTGACTTCCCTTGATGTCCTGAAGGTGAGCCCTGCTGGCCAGGCCAGGGGCATTTGTGGAAATGTGGGCTTCACGTACAATTTTATTTTCTGGTCTGAAATGTTGCGGAAGCAGTGAAAAGACTTCTGTCAAAGGAGACAAAAGGAAGTACCTAAGAAGTGAAACTCTTTGGGAGAGCAAATAATTCAGTCTGAATGTTCTGTGGGATGCAGCTGAGATGCCTTCAGTTCTCTGCGTGACCTTTTTAATATTGTCACCATTCTTTCAACAGATTTTCACCAGGTTTGGGTTCAGATGAAGCCAGTGACAGTGCCGTGTGGTTCACCGCAGGATGGAATCAATTACTCTGGTTTCTTTTACATGATGAGCTGAATCCATCATTGACATGTTAGAATTTGCAACCAAATTTATAAAACCCTTTGATGTTACACAGCTTTTTTCCTGGTTGTTGTCTCACTTGATAGTTCCATTATTCCTGAGAGGTAAACGGGCTGAGGCTCTCAGGCCTGCCTAGCACACTGTAAGCCTGGATTGGGTTCAGAGATAACTCAAGATTGAAATGTTAGTTCCTGGGGGCAGGAATGTCTAGCTGTTTAGTTCATGTTGTCTCACCAGCACCCAGAGCAGTGCTTGGCATAGGGACTGAACTCAAATGTGGTGAATTTATTTAATAAAAGAAGTTAGAGGATGAGGTAGTGGGCAATGGGATTATTAAATAGTGTATATTTCTATTAGAGAATTAAAGACAAAAGATATCTGGGGACATTTAAATCTGAGATTGAGATCTGGCTGTTACTAATCTCTTAAGGCCTGAGAAATGTCATTTGTTGTTGCTGTGTTGTTATTTAGTCACTAAGTCGTGTCTGATTCTTTTACAACACCATGGACTGTAGCCCGCCAGGCTCCTCTGTCCATGGGATTCTCCAGGTGGGTTGCTATTCCCTTCTCCAGGGGATTTTTCTGGGGATCGGCCTGCATCTCCTGCACTGGCAGGCAGATTCTTTACCGCTGAGCCACCAAGGAAGCCAGTCCAAAATCACCCACCTATAAAATAAAATGTCTCAGCTCTAACATTCTATGCTGGATTAATTTTTCTACTAATACATTTTCTCCAAAAATTAAGATTTTTCCAAGATTGACATTTAGCATTTAAATATTTAAATCCTTTTACACCATCCTTAAGAGCTTGTATTAACACAGAGAAAGGTCTATGGGTCTGGTTCTCAAACACATATTCTGTTCCCCACTCCCCTGCACAGCTCAGATACCTTGCCCTATATCCTTAAAGAGGGGAAAAAAGAAACAGAACATGATTAGGAGAGAAGATACAGGACAAATGAAAGCTCTCAACCTTGTCCTACAAAAGGTAGAAGATCAAAACATATGGTCTTACACATTGCCCTCCAACTAAGAATTTTCTTTATTTTATTGAAGCATAGTTGATTTGCAATGTTGTGTTAATTTCTTATGTACAGCAAAGTAAAAAGAATGTGTGTATGTGTGTATATATATATTCTTTTTAATATTATTTTCTATTATGGTTTGCCACAGGATATTGAATGTAGTTCTATGCTATACAGTAGGACCCTGACTCTTATCCATCCTGTGTGTAATAGTTTGTGTCTGCTAACCTCAAACTCCCAATCCTTCCTTCCCCCACCTACCACTGACAACTGAAAGTCTGTTCTCTGTATTTGTGAGACTGTTTTAGTTTCATAGGTAAGTTCATTTGTGTCATATTTTAGATTGCACATGTAAGTGATATCATATGATATTTGTCTTTTTTGTCTGATTTACTCCACTTAGTATGATAATCTCTAGATTCTTCATTTTGTTTTGATGGCTGAATAATATTCTATTGTGTGTGTGTGTGTGTGTGCGCGCGCGCGCGTGTGCGTTATATACCACATCTGCTTTATCCATTCATTGATTCATTTAGGTTGTTTCCATGTCTTTGCTACTGTAAATTGTGCTGTTATGAACATAGGGGTGCATGTATCTTTTTAAATTATAGTTTTCTCCAGATCCATGCCCAGGAGTGGGATTGCTGTATCATATGGTAGTTCCATTTTTAATTTTTTCAGAATTTCTGTGCTGTTTTCCACAGTGTCTGCACACACATTCCCACCAACAATGTACAGCTAAGAGTTATTTAAATCTCTGCTACTCTCAACTCTGAACACCTCTTTTAGGTTATGGGGTTCTTGAGAACAGCAATTGCACCTTATATATCCTTAGTCAGTATAAAAGAACTCCCAATCAGTATAAAAGAATAGGTGAATATCAGTTAAATTAATAAATGTATACCTAGTTGAGGATGGTGTTGGAACTGCCAATAAAAGAGGGTAGTACAGTAGAGGTAATAATGAAGCCTCCAGGGAACAAAGGAAGACAGAATACTGAAAGGCCTGGACTGTCTGAATTAGTGGTGCTGGTAAAGCCTGAAATTCATAGAGTAGCTGCCTCCAAAGGTAAGGTGTCTAAAGTCTGTGAGGCCACTTCCCCCACCCCCAAGGTGTGATGACCTCAGGAGTGGAAGAAACTATGGTCAAGTGGATGGCACGTCTCCGTTTTGGAGGGAGGCCACACACTGCTGTGTTCCTACTGAAGGATGCTCATGTGGGAAAGTTTCTAGACCTTACCATTTTTCAAAAAGCAGAAAGTTGGATATGTAGCTGTTGAGGCACAATCTGAATTTTAAGCTTTGGCAGTGATTTCTGATATTTTAAAAGCGCTGCATGGCTAAAGAAACCCTCCAACGCAGATTAGAGAGAGATGATACTATGATATTTAGTGAAGGCATTAGGGATTTAGATGAAATTCTGAAACTGTGTTCAGATCACAATTAAGTAATTCCTGTCTACTCTATATTGGAATCAGCGTTCTGATACTCAGGAGTTTCCGACCCCTTCATCCTGTGCTTTCCTGGGTGCCTGAGTGTCTGCCCTGGACTCTCCCCTCTGCCAGCTGATCTGAGCCCATCCTTGTATCTGAAGCTGCTCTCGGCGCTCAGACTAGAGAAATGATATTAAGTTGACATCCAGATTTCTGATTGGCTGAGACAGCTTGATAGGGAAGTGTCACTTTAGAAGACTCTGGTTTGTGCCCCTTGGCGGACACCGAATGCTACCTGCCACAATTATAACACTGCAATGTGTTTTCTTTACTGTCCCATTCTCCCCCGACCAAATGTGAGCCCCAAGGTTATGTCTGTCTCCTTCTCTGTCATGCTTCTGTTACCTGACGCCACTTTCTCAGCTCTGACGTCACGTTTTGTTGCTATCTATAGCCACAACTTCAGACGTCCTCATTGAATACCATCCGCACAGATGGAAATGTTGAAAACACAAGAGCAGTTCTGTGAATCAGATGTGTCTTCCTACTGTAGTGAGGTGAAGGTAGAGTGGTCATGGTCAGCTTAAGCTTCCCCGGTCTCTTTCTAAGACCCAGACACCAGATATTTTCTTTGTCCTCTTTTTATGACCTTAACTCACTAAAACCATGTTTTGACTAATACTTGTTCTAACATTATCTGGATCCATTTCTTACTTTAATGTTGAATTCACAAGCTGTATTTCTATGGCATCATTGTTTAGCAGTCACATAAGACGTGTATCTGGTCATTCATAACAGGCTTATTTATACATGGATCACATAAAATTTGCATTCTCACACCAGCGACTCATTTATTAACAGTAATAAATACCCGGCAACAGGCCAAGCACACTTCAGAGGCTTGTAACTTGAGAATGGTCAGAGTAGATGTAAAATGCAATGTGTGTGTGTGTTTTCCAAATAACTAGGGAAAAAAAAAAACTTCCATCAGAACTTGGAAGTGGAAAGGAAGAAAGAGAGGAGTGAAAGAAAGAAGGCAGGAAGGAAGGAGGGAGGGAGAAACAGAGAAGCAAAGGGAGAAAGAAGGAAAAACAAGAAGCTTTCTAGTGACCTATTAATAGATTCAAAAGGAATGCCTTTGCCCAGAAAGAAAGTTTATTCCTACCATGAAGTTCAGAGAGAGGGAAGAAAAAGTAGGCACTTCTGATCTTTCGTTTTCTAAAGAAAAAAAAAAAAAGAGTACTTATAATTACATCAATATGATTTCTCTTTGCATAATGTATTAGACTTTATAAATAAAGCAGCCTTGAACATTTTTATGACCACTCAGCATGCTCCCTAAGAGGCAGAGAGGTTCGCCCACGGGTCAGAAAAGTATAGGAAACCTCAAGACTGTGGCAAAAGGTTAGACATATACAATAAAAGGCAATCATTTCGTGAATATTGGTGAGAATTAATAGCGCTTTATTTTGTGGCTCACCGAGGAAATGTGTGCTTGATGCTGTTCAGAAGTACTCCTTGGTGGTTTTAATAGAAACCATGTGTGTGTGTCAGGACTTGGAGCAAAATTCATCCCAACCAGGGCCTGAGGCTCTGCAGACCTCTCAGGCTTTCCCACGTCTTTTAAAAAGTTTTCTGTCCAGTGAAGTCCTCTAAAGTAAATGAGAATGAATCAACAAAAAGTAAATGAGTTCAGGGAAGAACTTTAAGCAGCAGAGCTCTTTCAGTTAACTTTTAATGGACGCTTCCTTCTTCTTGGACCCAGCATCTTGCCCTCTCCACCTCACCTTCAAGGACTTGTGACAGTTACAATCGCACTTACATGTGGAATCCAGAAGAGTTGAACTTACAGAAGCCGAGCATAGATCTGTCATTGTCTGGGGATAGGGAGCAGGGAATGGGGATATGCTGGTCAAAGAGTCCAAACTTTCTTTAATGAGTAAGTTCTGGGATCTAATGTGGAGCATGGTGACTATAGTGAACATCAAACCGGACACTTGAGATTTGCTGCAAGGGCAAATCTTAATGTTTTCTACACACACACACAAAACAGCTTTGTGAAGTGATGAAGTCCTTTAAAGGTGGTCGTCATTTCACACTGTATATTGTTGTTTGTTGTTTAATTGCTAAACCATGTCCAACTCTTTGCAATCCCATGGACTGTAGCACGCCAGGCTTCACTGTCCTCCCCTCTCTCCTGGAGTTTACTCAAACTCATGTCCATTGAGTCGGTGATGCCATCCAACCATCTCATCCTCTGTAATCCCCTTCTCCTGCCTTCAGTCTTTCCCAGCATCA
Organism: Muntiacus reevesi; assembly: GCF_963930625.1. Taxonomy (NCBI): domain Eukaryota; kingdom Metazoa; phylum Chordata; class Mammalia; order Artiodactyla; family Cervidae; genus Muntiacus; species Muntiacus reevesi. Next base: position 81,249,475 of record NC_089258.1, on the reverse strand, counting down.
GGGTCTTTTCAAATGAGTCAGCTCTTCGCATCAGGTGGCCAAAGTATTGAAGCATCAGTTTCAACAACAGTCCTTCCAATGAACATTCAGGACTGATTTCCTTTAGGATGGACTGTTTGGATCTCCTTGCAGTCCAAGGGACTCTCAAGAGTCTTCTCCAACACCACAGTTCAAAAGCCTCAGTTCTTTGGCGCTTAGCTTTATGATCCAACTCTCATATCCATACACGACTCCTGGAAAAAACATAGCTTTGACTATATGGACTTTGTCGGCAAAATGATGTCTCTACTTTTTCATATGCTCTCTAGATTTGTCATAGCTTTCCTTCCAAGGATCAAGTGTCTTTTAATTTCATGACTCAGTCACTGTCCACAGTGATTTTAGAGGCCTAAAAGATAAAGTATGTCACTGTTGTATCGCTGATTCACTTCGCTGAACAGCAGAAACTGACACATTTTCAATCAACTATCCACCAAAAAAAAAAAAAAAATCAAAAATAAATAAATAAGTTTTCCAGGAAAAAAAAAAAAAAGATAAAGTATGTCACTGTTTCCACTTTCCCCCTTGTATATTCCATGAAGTGATGGGACTGGATACCATGATCTTAGTTTTTTTGAATGTTCAGTTTTAAGCCAGCTTTTTTTCATTCTCCTCTCTCACCCTCATCAAAAGTCTCCTTAGTTCCACTATATATGTATATTAAATCATTTTATACACATTAAAGATCACAATGTACAACTTAAATAAATGCAAGTTTGTGTCTCAGTAAAGCTGGGAGGGGAGAAAGACTAAGGACGAATGACAGTTGCAGTGTCAATGCCTGCATGATTCTTACATGAATATCTTATTCCACAATTGGGCAGAACCTGAGAAATTGGACTTGTGTCAAGTTTTGTGTCAGGCAGGAACCATGTGTTATGTCTGCCCACTGCAGCATCCTTGGTGCTGGTTTTCTACCAAATGTATAGAGACCCTTCATTAGTATATGTTAGAATGATGGGAGGGAGGGTAGAGAGAAAGAAGGAAGAAAGCTTCTTTTTGTAGACTCTCGGGCTCCGCATAATCCGTGTGTGTGTGTGTGTGTTGTGTGCTCTCAGATGTGTCCAACTCTTTTCGACCCCATGGACTGTAGCCCACCAGGGTTCACTGCCCATGGAATTCTCCAGGAAAGAGCACTGGAGTGAGTTGCCATCTCCTGCTCCAGGGGATCTTCCTGACCCAGGGATCAAATCCAAGTCTCCTGTGTCTCCGAATTTGCAAGTGGATTCTTTACCACTGAGCCACCTGAGTTCTCCCTAATTAGGCCCTGTTGTAGTAGTGAGAACCTAGAATTGGTACATCACGGTCCCATGTACTAGGACCCAGGATGTGTGGCCAGCACATTCCTGGACTGTAATGAATATTCTAAATATATGTGGGGCAGTGAACGTACTGTGTCTCCCTAGTTCCCTATCAATAATGTCTGGAAAATAGTAGATAGTCAACTTTTTGTAGACTGAATGAATAGTAAGTTGAAGGAAGTGTCTTTCTAATGTTACTGAAATATTCTAAAACTTTGTAAAACTTCCTCCTAGTGATGCTGGGATCTGCAGGAAAGAATAGTCAACCAACTATGAGGCCACTCCTGAAATCTTTAAACTAGTCCTTCACCCAGACAGCAGTCCTATTATTCTTTTTTTTAATGTGTTTTTCTTTATTTTAATTTTTTATTGGTGTATAGCTGATTTACAATGTTGTGTTAGTTTCTGTTGTACAACAAATCAGTTATACGTGTGCATATATCTCCTCTTTTTAAGATTCCTTTCCCATACAGATCGTTACAGAGTATTGAGTTCCCTGTGCTGTCCCTGATCCTTATTGGTTATCTGTTTTATACCTACTAGTGTGTATATATCAACCACAGCTTTCCAATTTATCCCCCTCATTTCCCCATAAGATTGTTTTCTATGTCTGTGAGTCTATTTCTGTTTTGTAAAGGAGTTCATTTGTGTCATTTTTTGGATACCATGTGTGGCTCAGATGGTAAAGAATCCACCTGCATTGTGGGAGACCTGGGTTTGACCCCTGGGTTGGGAAAATCCCCTGGAGAAGGGAAAGGCTACTCACTCCAGTATTCCGGCCTAGAGACTTCCATGGCCTGTATAGTCCATGGGGTCACAAAGAGCTGGGCACGACTGAGGACTTTCACTCACATAAGTGATATTACTGATATTTGTGTTTCTCTCTCTGACTTACTACACTTAATATGATAATTTCTTGGTCCATCCATGTTGCTGCAAATGGCACTAATTTTCCTCTTCATGAATGAGATATATTCCAGTGTGTTTAGGTACCATATCTTCTTTATCCATCTGTTGATGAACACTTTGGCTGCCCTGCCTTTCATTATTCATCTCCATTATTCTCAGTGAATGCCCTGTTTGCAGCTGATAGTTCATAGCTTGAAGGGGAGTCATCAACTTTATAATCAAAGTCCTTCCAGCATTTTTGTTCTAGTTGGAGAACTTACTATACCCAATGACAAAGTTCAAAAGTTGGTGAAGTCTAGATTGGTGGTACCAAGAGGTCTGAGGAGAGACACAGAAGCTTGTCATTTGTGTTTCTAGAAAATGATTGGTCTAAAAGCTAGGATAAGCCCAGAGTGAGCCTCCTTACCAAAGCAGGTTTCCCTGATGATGGCTGGAAAAAGGACATTTTAAAGCCACCTCCAAGCTGGGAAAAGAGAGTGAAATGTACGTTTATCGATATGTCAGGAAACCCTCTTTTATCCTCTCATCTAGTTAACAGTTAAGGGAGATTGGTGTCCACGATGGACCAGGGTGTACAGATCAGGAGGCCTTTCCAAAGGAGCAGGTGAGGTGACTGTGTCATCTAAGCGGTTTAAGTTAATGCACAAGCCTGCTGGCTTCCTTCCAGATACTCAAAGCCAGAGCTGCCTCCCTCGGGGAAGTGTGCTGTTTCTGTGTGTTCATTGTTTGGGGCCTCTGTTTGTGTTCAGCTGTCAAAACGACTTCAGTGAAGCTGCTCCTACTACACTATGTGATTTGGTTTATCTACCAGAAGAATAAGACTTGACTGAACAGTTTTTTAAATTTATTTTTTCTAAAACCTGCAAAACTGTTTCTAAAAAATGGAAACTGTGAATCTCTGGAATATAAAATTCATTGTCATAAACTTGCATCCATAATTGCTGAAGTAAATTACAAGCACATTACCAGGTTCAGCTGTATTCCTGGAGCTGCAGAAGTTTTTTAGTTTCAATATTTGTGTTAGTCCTAAAATAACATTTAATAGAGACTTTTTCTTAAAGTGACCTACAAATATGGACTATAGAGGACCGTTCTAAATGTGGTTGAATTATGAACATGCCCCAGTATTTATGATACATTGGAAAATTGCTTGATCAACATTAATATTGACTAGACCTAGCTGTTCAATAGCTTGGATAAATATGTGTTTCTTTTTGTTAGAAATCTATCATATCCGAGGCATAGGCCAACATGTTAGGTTTGTAAATCATGCAGGCTGCCCAGCCGTTTATACTTCAGACCAGAAAGAGGCTGTCAGAAATCCAGCGCTCCTGGGGGTGGGTGGGAAGTTAGGGGAAGAGGATGGACATGGCATGGAGAGAGGACCAACATTTGCTGGTTTCCAAGCATCTCCTAGGAAATATCCAGGGATAGGCTGATGTTCTCATGGGCTTGTCTGAGTTTTTTCACATCCCTTATGAAAGAGGAGGAGAGAATCAGTGTAGGCAGTCTACCAGTCACTCCTTAAGTGAGTGGAGACTAACCACACACCCATCATAAACCAATTCTAGAACATACTGAAGACTCTGGTATTCAGGAAAGCAGTATTTTCCAAACCGGGATACACCAACCCTCCACTTGAGATGTGGAAAAATATTATAATTTGTATTATCATTTAGGTTGTGTCAAAATGTTAAGCTTCACTAATAGTTAGCACATGGGTCAACAAGAGCAGATGCATATCATTTATTAGTGAAAGTGAAAATGAAGTTGCTCTGTCGTGTCTGACTCTTTGCAACCCCATGGACTGTAGCCCACCAGGCTCCTCCATCCATGGGATTTTCCAGGTAAGAATACTGGAGTGGTTGCCATTTCTTTCTCCAGGAGCTCTTCCCAACCCAGGGATTGAACCCGGGTCTCCCACATTGTAGGCAGACGCTTTACCATCTGAGCCACCAGGAAAGTCCATATAATTAGTAAATACATATATATCAGGAATGCATGCTGAATTCTTTTTTAACTGATTAGATGTGCTCCCAGCCATTGCTGTTCTGTCTCAGGAACACATATTTCCTCAAACCCAGCAGGAAGAATCTGCCTCATTAACTTATCCCATGCCCAGAGTTTTTTTTTTTCCCCCCAGAATTATTCATGGTACATCATCAGACCACCCTGGTCCCCAGAACCCCAATGCTGTGTGCAGCAAATGATAGCATTATTCTACATTCTCCTCCATTTTTAAAGACTTCTGGAGGAATTTCAGCCTTGAGTCTTACTGATTACTTACTGAAAAGAGCCCTGGAGTTATTGCTACCCATTGGGTAATTAGGTAGCTCCAAGGAAAATAATAAAACTATTTTGTGCCTGGGAGATTAGAATGGCACACGGTGACTCATATTAGTCAGCTGAGTAATTATGTAATTACAGAAGAAGGGGAAGAAAAACCCTTCAGATTGTTTTTCCTAAGAGGCACTTTTGGAAGCGTTCCAGCCCATCAGGTACTTATGTAATTAGGTCGGGGGCACAATCCATAAGGAAAGGCTTGATGGGGGGAGGGTTCATTAAAAAAAATGTTTATGTAAAAGAACCTTGTGGAAGAAGAAAAGGGAGTGTTTAAAAGATTCACACAGGCTCCACACCTACTAGACAGGACCCATAAATGTTAAGGGAAATGGTATTTCATGGTGGAGGGCATGTGCACGTGCATAGAATAGGATGAAGGGTCGTGTTTTGGAGCAATCCCAAACACTCATTAAGCTTGTGCTGGGGGCTCTCTTCCAACGGGCCTTGTGTTTTCCCTATTCCTACAGATAAATAAACTGAGAGGCTCAAAGAACTGAGGTCCTTTGGGCTCCAACCCCTGCTCTTCCCACTGCACCATGCTGCTGCTGCTAAGTCGCTTCAGTCGTGTCCGACTCTGTGCGACCCCACAGACGGCAGCCCACCAGGCTCTGCCATCCCTGGGATTCTACAGGCAAGAACCCTGGAGTGGGCTGCCATTGCCTTCTCCAGCACCATGCTCCTGCCTACCAGCACTTCTGAGCTGAATCCTGAGGGTTGTCCTGATGGCATAGATTAGCAGTATCACTGTTCATTTCATCTCTTAACTTTGTGTGAATCTTGTCTACACAGTGCAAACCACTGGATTAAAAAGCATTGACTTGGTCATCTGGGCCATCTAAATTACCAGTCTGTGTTTCCTACATGGTTCATCTGAGTAACTCTACCTTGCAGAGTACTTTGTACAAAGCAGCACCATCACCCCCCTTATAGGATATACATTTAAATGCATCCAAGTTTCCCTTGTTAATGCATTTAGTAAAAAGAGAATGCTGATATTTTGAAGCAATGTATTATGATATCCAAGGACTTATTTCTCTTTTTTTTTTTGGTTTTTTTGTTTGTTTGTTTGTTTTAGTTTTATTTTTTTTTTATTTAATTTTTTTTAAATTTTTTTTTCAGTGGGTTTTGTCATATATTGATATGAATCAGCCATAGAGTTACACATATTCCCCATCCCGAACCCCCCTCCCTCCTCCCTCTCCACCCGATTCCTCTGGGTCTTCCCAGCCCACCAGGCCTGAGCACTCATTGTCCAAGGTTTGCTTGTGCATATTCACTAAGGTTTAAAAAAATGTTTATAATAGTATCTACATTTTTGAGACCTTTTTTTTTTCTGAGACATTCTGCATGTGTTGATTAATCTTTTCGATGGTAGAAAACTAGTGGATACTCTGGTGCAAAACACTAAATCTCAGATTTCTTTACTCTTTATCTGATTGTTTTGCTTTATCCAGTGATGCTCTTATAGTTTCAGGGGATGAAAATGATTTATCAGCAGAGAAAGAAGTTACATTCACTTCTCTCTTTAGTGTAGCAGTGATATAAGTGTCCATGGTACAGAAATAAAACCAGCTGATTTGGAGAAGTCCTCTGGGTCAGGCCTTGGTGAAGTAGCTTAAAATAAGCAGTGGGACTCTTTAGAGGTGCCTGTAGAAGGACTGACATCCCAGGAACTGGAAGGAAGAAACCAGGTTTGGAAGGGCAGGCTGAGGCTCATCAGAGACAGATTTCTCTGCCAGTTCTAGGCATATTTTGTCTTCTTCCACTACTGACTTGAGCATTCATGTTATTTGGCCAATAATTGTCAGTTCCATTCAGTTGCTCAGTCACATCCGTCTCTCTGTGACCCCATGGACTACAGCATGCCAGGCTTCCTTGTCATTCACTGTCTCCTTGAGTTTGTTCAAACTCATGTCCATTGAGTTGGTGAATTGTTAGAGATCCACAAAATATTGATTTAGAGTTTCAAAAATTTCAGCGTTGACTTTGGAATATGTACAGTCCAGACTAGAAGTTTTTTCCTTGCTAATTTCCATCATTCTGGCCACTCATTTTCTGATTGAGATGCTTGTCGTGGAAAAGTTGGCAGACTTTCTGGGACAGGTTGCGAGGTTCCTAAAAGCAAGAGGGCATATCTGAACATTTAGCTCTGTGACATCTATCTGTGCTTTTATGTAGTGTTGAGAGTTAAGGATGTGATTTTAGCTCAGCATCTTCACAAGGATTGGACTCGGAGACATAAGCAGATGGTGGGCTCTGGGTGATTTCCTATAGAATTAATGAACATTTCAGGTATTTGATAGGAGCTGCCTAGTTTCCTGAATCTGTTCATTTGGTAAATATTTTTGCCAGTGTGAATAAATTAAGATACAGTTCTTTCTCTCAAAGACCTCAAAGTCTGGTAAAGGGAAGACATGTATTGAGGTAACTGATTGTGAGTGACATGTGAGTAATAGAATCAAACAAACAGGAAGAAGACGCCACTAACTATTTGGGGAAGGGAAGCTTCATGGAGGAGAAAATATTTACTCTGAATTTTCAAAGATAACAGAGCTTTCTAAACAGGTGAGGAGGGAGTTGAGAAAGGTAGAAAAGTACATTGTGCTGTTGGGCTCAGCTGCTCAGGCGTGTCCAACTCCTTGCGACCCCGTGAACTGCAACCCACCAGGCTCCTCTACCCATGGGATTTTCAAGGCAAGAGTAGTGGAGTAGCTTGCCAGGTCCTCCTCCAGGGGATCTTCCTGATGCAGGGATGGAACCCGCATCTCTTGCCTGCGTTGGCAGACACATTCTTTAGCTCTGTGCCATCTGCGAAGCCCAAAGCAGGTGAGGGAGGGAATTTCAGAAAGGTGGAAAAACGTATCTCAGTGTGTCCAGTTCCTAGACTTGTGGAGTTTCATGCGACAACACTCAGATGGCACGATGGGCTGGCTGTGCAAGAATCAAACCTGGAAAGCTCTACCCCGGCTCCCTCCATACGGTGGCTGGGGAAAGTGTTTCACCACTGCGGGGTTAGACTTCTTTGAGCACGTGAGACACATTTCATTACCTTGACTACCAAAGTCATCTAAAATGGTCAGTATTTTACAGAAGGATCAATCCCAAAAATAAGACCCTTGAGCTAATATTTAAAAAAAATATTTTTTGAAGTGTAGTTAATTTACAGTGTTCTGTTAGTTTCTGGTGTGCAGCATAGTGATTCAGTTATATATATAATACATTCTTTTTCATATTCTTTTCCATTATGGTTTATCAGAGGATGTTGAATAGAGTTCCCTATGCTATATAGCAGGACTTTGTTGTTTATCTACTCACCGTCTAGTCAAGGCTGTGGTTTTTCCAGTGGTCATGTATGGGTGTGAGAGTTGGACTGTAAAGAAAGCTGAGCACAGAAGAATTGATGCTTTTGAACTGTGGTGTTGGAGAAGACTCTCGAGAGTCCCTTGGACTGCAAGGAGATCCAACCAGTCCATCCTGAAGCAGATCAGTCTTGGGTGTTCATTGGAAGGACTGATGCTGAAGCTGAAACTTCAATACTTTGGCCACCTGATGCGAAGAGCTGACTCATTTGAAAAGACCCTGATGCTGGGAAGGACTGAGGGCAGGAGGAGAAGGGGACAATGGAGAATGAGATGGTTGGATGGCATCACTGACACAATGGACATGGGTTTGGGTGGAGTTGGTGATGGACAGGGAGGCTTGGTGTGCTGTGGTTCATGGGGTCGCAAAGAGGTGGACATGACTGAGCGATTGAACTGAACTGAATATAATAGTTTACTTATCCCACACTCCCAATCCATTCTTCTGTCATCCCCCACCCCCTTGGCAACCACAAGTCTCTATGTTCTTTATGTCTGGAAGTCTGTTTCTGTTCCATAGATAAGTTCATTTGTATTTTATATTCCACGTGTAAGTGACATCACAAGGTATTTGTTTTTCTTTTTCTGACTTACTCTGCTTAGTGTGATAATCTCTAGGTTTATCCATGCTGCTACAAAGGGCGTTATTTCATTCTTTTTTATAGTTAAGTAATGTTCTATTGCATATATGTACCACATCCTTATCTATTCATCTGTCGATTGATATTTAAGTTGCTTCCATATCTTGGCTATTATAAATAGTGCTTCTATGATCATATGGGTGGGTGTGTTTTTTCAAATTATAGTTTTGTCTAGGTATATGCTCAAGAGACGGATTGTTGGATCATATGCAACTCTATTTTCACTTTTTTTGAGTAACCTAAATACTGTTCTCCATAGTGGCTGCACCAGTTTACATTCCCACCAAGAGTGTAGGAGGCTTCCCTTTTCTCCATAGCCTCTCCAGCATTTGTGATTTGTTCTTTGAGTTGATGCTTTTTAAATGAAGCTTTACTTCTCAAAAGGCTTATGTTTTCAAAAATATTAGAAAGATGTCCTATGACACTTGGGTGAAGAGGTTTCTTTTTAGAGGAAAAGTATTACATACATTCAGTTCAAGAAGTCAAGTAGCTACGTCCTTATGACAAAACAGCAATGCCCTGCTCCACTATGTTCCAGCAGTAATTATTCCTGCTGCCTTGCGGCAACTCTTTTCAACTTTTCAGGAATTGTCTTTTACTTTCTTCTAACATTTCTAATCTACTTGTTCATACTGTTTTTGATTATTACATTTTAGAAATTATTTGCTGTCATCCAGTTACAGAAGATCAAAATTTAACTCTTTCATGTTACACTCACTAGGTCTTCCTTGGTGGCTCAGACAGTAAAGAATCTGCCTCCTATGCAGGAGAGATGTAGGTTCGATCCCTGGGTTGGGGAGATCCCCTGGAGAAGGAAATGGCAACCCACTCCAGTATTCTGGCCTGGAGAATCCCATGGACAGAGGAGCCTGGTGGGCTACAGTCCGTGGGGTCACAAAGAGTCAGACACAACTGAGCAACTAACACTGGATACACTGTATGTTACACGCATGTGCTTGGATCCCATCCACATTTTCCACTACAGTTCTAGCACAATTTTAATTAAATGAATATTCAATATTGCACATATAATTGTACAAGCATTGCTTTTAGGCAAAAATGCCATATTTTATATTGATGTTTCTTTCTGTCATATAAATTGACTTGGTTCTTGTGACCATTCACTCCTCTTTGACTCAAGCTACAGGTTAATGTTTTAATTCTCTCTGGTCTGTGAAATTTTCCGTATGCTTTCCAGCTACTAAAATTTCGTTGATGTCTTTCATCTGCTGTCGTCTCTTCTCTCTTTCTCTTTAAATTTGTGGATTTATGCCTTTAGGGAGGAAGTGGAGATAAATGTGTATCTTTGATATGCTGTGTTTAAAAAAAGGTAGAATAAGGCTTTCTTCGTGGGGCCACAGAAAAGGCAGAAGTAGAATTTTAAGTGAAAATGTTTAATCATTGCAAAGGAAAAGCAGGTGTTGAGATAGAGCAGAGTTTAAACTACTTGTCAGGGATATTAAGAAATAAGATAAAGTACATGTACAGAGGAGGAATAGAAAGGTATAATTGTCCTTGTGAACATTCTATTCGTAAGTGTAGGAGAGAGAGAGTTTTTGCAGCAATAAGACAGGTCTTAGCCTGAGGGTGATAAAGGAAGAAAAAAGGAAGCTTGCAAATACTTTTGAAGAACTGTCTAAAGATGCTTTGTACCTAAAAAACAAAGTAGTTCCCAGCCTCTTTAAATCTTAGGTGCATAAAAAAGTGAGAAGAATGAGAGGAGAAGAGTATTTGCAAAATATCAGGTCGTAAATGTTTGAATTAGTACAGGAAGAAAATTTCCTGCCAATAGAGGTTGTTTTGTCACTTATCTACTTAAAAATGAGACCACATGCTCAATTCAATTGATATTTTTGAGGATACTACTATAAATTCACTAGGAACTTTGGTCAGACAACAGATACTTCACAGAAATTATAGTTAAGAAAAGACAATGAGACATAAGTACAAATAAGGTGAACTAATTCATGGAAGAGAACATGAGTGAGCTAAGAACTCATGCTGATGAGAAACTACTCTTAGGCTTGAAGGAAGTAACGTCCTAAAAAGATCCTGAAACATAGGAATTTTCAGGCAAAAAAAAGTGGTGAGAAGTGTCTTCTCTGAAGAGGCAGGAAACACAAGGACATAAGGGCGTGGGAAGACTTGATGCCTTTGGAGGACACCAGATAGTAAACTTGGGCGAGAACCTTCAGGTCAGTGTTTTGAGAGTTGGTTAAGAGAGCTGAGATACATTGATGCCAAGTTACAGAGGGCTTTCATTAGAGTTTTTGAAGCGTTATCCACATTGTGTCACCTATGAATTTCAAGCATTTTGAAATAAATAGGAATCAGACACAGATTAAATTACACACAGAATTGCCAGTAAAGCTGGCACTGGGGATAGAGTTTGGAATAGGAAGCTAGTCAGGTTTTCTAAATTTTGCATATATTTGTCTACAGAGCAGGCAGACAACCACAAGCCTCTAGACGACAGGGTGGAAGCAGTGGGAGACAGGGCACCAGGGGCCTCTCACAAAAGAAATCAACCAAAGCTCCCCTACATCTCAGGTGGACAGCGATCTTTACCTTAGTCTTACCAGACTTGGCAGAAGTGAATGTTCCCTTTAACGTTACACTCTCTTGAAAAAGGAAAGACCAGGCTGGAAGGAACATCCCTTCTATGGAAATCTGATGTGGAGAACGAGTGTTACATGTTTCCACCAACCACCAACAGCCTTGACTGCAGGTGGTAGAAGCTGTGTGGGCTTTGGTAGAGCATGGAGAGCTGCTGCAAACCTTGGAGTGAGATGCTATGGTAGAGCTGCTCTTTAGGAAGAAAACCAGGCAACTATAGGCAAAACATTTCAGGACAGAATGGACGTAAAGGTAGGGCATGAAAATGGGCTGAAACTCCAATACTTTGGCCACCTGATGCAAAGAACTGACTCATTGGGAAAGACCCTGATGCTGGGAAAGACTGAAGGCGGAGGAGAAGGGGGCGACAGAGGATGAGAGGGTTGGATGGCATCACCAACTCCATGAACATGAGTTTGAGCAAGCTCCAGGAGTTGGTGATGGACAGAGAAGCCTGGCATGCTGCAGTCCATGGGGTAGCAAACAGTCAGATATGACTGAGCTACTGAACTGAACTGATGAAGATTGAAGGAGTAAGAGGAAGGAAAAAATCTAAAGCTGGCTTATGAACAGTGAGTGTGGACAGATGGAACAAACATGAGGAAAGGGATGAAAAACACACTCTAGGACAACTGGGAGATGGGAGAAAAGGTCGGTGATTCAAATTCAGATAACTAAATTAATAATTCCACTTACACAACTGGAGAAGTGATTAGATGCAGAAACTGGACAGCAATGAGTTGTTTGTGGACATAATGCGTCTGAGTTATCAAACCATTGGGAATGTCCAAGAGAACACTGGAAATGTGGGTATAACGTTAGAAAAGAACATCAGGTCCAATAGAGAGGGCCTGCAATGAAAATTAGGGAATCACTAAATCCTCTGTTTAACACAACTGACTCCTCCCCTCAAGTTTAAAACTTTACAGCAAAAAAAGTGATATTCAAGAGAGCAGGAAGATGTGTGTGTGTGTGTGTGTGTGTGTGTGTGTGTGTGTGCGCGCGCGCGCTCGCGCGCGCTTAGTCATTCAATCATGTCTGACTCTGCAACCCCATTGACTGAGGTCCACCAGGCTCCTCTGTCCATGGGATACTCCAGGCAAGAATACTAGAGTGGGTTGCCTGCCCTCCTCCAGGGGATCTTCCTAACCCAGGTCTCCCACATTGCAGGATTGTTCTTCACCACCTGAGCCACCGGGGAAGCCCAAGAATACTGGAATGGGTAGCTAATCCTTTTTCAGAGGAACTTCCAGAACCAGGAATGGAACCAGGGTCTTCTTCATTGCAGGTGGATTCCTTACCAGCTGGGCTACCAGGGAAGCCAATATATATAGATAGATATAGATATATACATACATTCATATATTCAGTTGAGTTCAGTCGCTCAGTCATGTCCTACTCTTTGCGACCCCACTGCAGGACTGCAGCACACCAGGCCTCCCTGTCCGTCACCAAATCCTGGAGCTTGCTCAGACTCATCTCCATTGAGTTGGTGATGCCATCCAACCATCTCATCCTCTGTCATCCCCTTCTTCTCCTGTCCTCAATCTATCCCAGCATTAGGGTCTTTTCCAAGAAGTCAGTTCTTCACATCAGGTGGCCAAAGTATTGGAGCTTCAGCATCAGTCCTTCCAATGAATATTCAGAGTTTATTTCCTTTAGGATGGACTGGTTGGATCTCCTGGCTTCAGCATCAATCCTTCCAACGAATATTCAGGACTAATTTTCTTTAGGATGGACTGGTTGGGTCTCCTTGCTGTTCAAGGGACTCTCAGGAGTGTTCTCCAACACCACAGTTCAAAAGCATCCATTCTTGAGCGCTCAGTTTTCTTTATAGTCCAACTCTCACATCCATACGTGACCACTGGTAAAACCATAGCTTTGACTAGACGGACCTTTGTCAGGAAAGTAATGTCTCTGCTTTTTTAATGTGCTGTCTAGGTTGCTCATAGCTCCTTCCAAGGAGCATCTTTTAATTTCATGGCTGCAATCACCATCGGCAGTGATTTTGGAACCCAAAAAAATAAAAGTCTGTCACTGTTTCCGTTGTTTCCCCATCTGTTTACCATGAAGTGATGGGACTGGATGCCGTGTGTAATTATGGCTGTTTCAGATTATCATACGGCAGAAACTGACACAACATTGCAAAGCAATTATCCTCCAATTAAAAATAAAATAAATAAAATGCAATAGTGATAGGTTAGTTTAGCTTACACTGGGCTGATGGTCCCTCTCATCGTGAGCTATCCCTTTTAGTAGCTCCAACACCATTATCACGCTTTTATAAGGGAGATTGTCAGTTAATTGAGGTCGGCCACTTAATATCCTGGTGCCTGTCTTCTCATGGATAAAGTGAGTTAGTGATCCCACCCATGGCAAAGGGTTATGGGAACTCGATGAGTTAACATTTGTAAAGCTCTGGCATGTGGTGGGTCCAGTAAAAGTGGTGTTGCTTTTCCTGTGTTTTTGTTCTGCTCTTGTCCATGAAGCACCCTGCCTGGAACCATCTTTTGAGATACACATTTTGCAAACGAAAGCTGATAGAGTCACAGGACACATTAACCCCATTCATCCCACAGAAACACTTGAGCTCCTTGCCTTGGAGGGGCCCTCAGTCTAACAGCGACGGGGTTTGAGTCCACTGGGATGCGGAACCAGTACAACCTGATCAAGGTTGGGATCTATCGATAAAACAAAGACTCTGCGATAAGTAAGTGAAACTTGTGCTGGAGAAGCAAAAGCAGTGTCATGTGGATAAAATACAGACAAGCACCCCTTAACCCACTGCTCATTCGTTAGTTCGTCCATTAGTGTATTTATTCTCTTTTTAGCACAAGTTCAAACTTTGTTTTTTTTTCCAATTTTAATTTTTTAATTGAAGCATGATTGATTTAGTATGTTAATTTCTACTGTAGAGCAAAGTGATTCAGTTACACACGCACATACACATTCCTTTCTAAATTTGTGTCTTATGTTGGAGTGTGGCCGCCTAGCAGAGTTGTGTGAGTCTCGGGTGTAGAGCAGAGTGATTCAGTTACACATACACGTGTGTCTATTACTTTTCAAGTTCATCTCCCATTCAGGTTATTACAGAGTATCGAGGAGAGTTCCCTGTGCTCTCCCGCAGGTCCTTGTTGACTGTCTACTTTATACACGCTAGTGTGTACATGTCAATCCCAAACTCCCAGTCTGTCCCCAACTCCACTGTTCCCCTCTGGTAGCCATAACTTTGGCCTCCGTGCATCTGTTTGTCTTTTGTAAATAAGTCCACTTGTATCTTTTTTTTTTTAAGATACCACATGTAAGCGATATCATACGATATTTGTCTTCCTCTGAATTCAGACTATTTTTGACAAGGAGCGTAGCTAAGCATTACATGATTGATGTAGATAAACAGCTTGTGCTTTATAACCCCGAGAAGCGGTTGTCTAGTGGAGGAGAGAAGCCTGTGAAAACCTCTGAGCCTGCAGGAAGGGCTGAAGGAGATGGGGAGGCGCAGAGGAGCCCAGGGGCGTCACGTGCTCCTTTCCACCCTGGGCAGAGCGGCAGGGGGTCTGCAGAGGTGAGGGACTTTAATCTGCCCCGCCAGCTCACTTCCCAGTGTGTTTGGGACTTTGGGCAGAGAGCACCTCAGACAGAGGCGCAGGGTGAGCAGAGGAGAGGGGCTTGAGATCCCACTGTCTCCTACCGCTTGCCCTTGAAGGGAGGCAGGGCAGGGGTGACCACAGGATGAGAAACCAAGAATCAGGGGCCTGTGGATGCTGGAGGGCCCTTGTCAGAAAATTGTATCTCCTTAGCTCTTTTGCCAAATGCCAGCTCTGCTTAGGAATCTAAAAAGAAAACTAAGATTATTTATGTGCTACGACCAGCAATACATCGGAGGCCAAGTTATTGAGCTGGTTCAAAGCAATCTCGATTATTGAAAATGAATGAAATTGAATTCTACTTCCTACAGAGTCATTTATTGAAGGACAAAAGCAATTAATATTGAAAATAAAATAATTGTGAACTTCTGAACTAAATTACCATGCAGATATAATGTACTGTCTCATCAGTCTTTAACTACTTCATGTATTAGAAAATCATAGCACCGGTCTCTGAACCTGCTCCTCTGTCTGTTGTGCTTATTCATTCTGCTTTTGCCAAAAAGCAGTTCTCAAGAGTAACAGATTAAAAGTCAAAGTTTCAGAGATAGGATTCCAAACTTAAAATTCACAGCCATATTGAGACATGAGATCTCAGTTTGTAAATTAATCATATCATTTGGTAAATTTTTTTTAAAAAGAACCGGTAAGGTGTCCCATAGTTCCTTGACAGCAGCAGGAATTTTTGCACATTATTGCAAACTTGACACCATCATGAACTACCTGTTGTCAAGTACGAGGCGTGCATTTGATGAATGATTCTGCTGTCAGCCTCAAGCATCTTTGTGTAACTGATTTATGTACTGAGGGCCCTTCAGAATGGAAAGTGCATTGTATGTACAGAGATAGTACATAGATTATAACTCACACAAGTTCCAACTTGAGTGCCTTTGTTTCATGGAAATGCTGCAGAGTCTCAGTTCAGTCGCTCAGTCCTGTCCGACCCTTTGAGACCCCATGGACTGCAGCACGCCAGGCTTCCGTGTCCATCACCAACACCAATACAACAGGGTCTCTAGAAGAGTCAGTTCCCATCTGGAAAGTGAGCCCTTAAGTCAATTTCCCGAAGCAGAGCTTACGCTGAGGATTGGGGGAAGTCAGAGGAGGAAATGGGGAGGGGTGGGACTGGAAAGAGGAGACAGACAGAGGAGTGGGATCAAGGCAGACGCACGGGCGAGTCACCTGGGTCCTAGCCTGCTGGGCAGCCTTGGGACGAACACAGGGCTCAGCGCAGCGTCGTCGCAGCACGTGCATCGCTCCTGTGTCTGAGGATCTGCCCACCGGGAGTCACAGGCGTGGAGTGAGCTCGCCTGGGGAGCTAGCGTGTGGGAAGCCGGGAGAGGGACCGCGGGAGCGGAGTGTGGGCCGGGCAGCGTCCAGCATCCCAGCGCTGTGGGAAGGAGGTTTAATAGCATCAGCCCATGGCGACAGTAAGGAACTCACCATCACCATCCCCGGAAACAGGCCCAGCTGCTGGCGGCGCAATGTGCAGAAAGAGGTTTCAAAGAGGCCATGAGATTACTTTCCTGCTGGCAGCAGGCTGGTGGCAGAAGACTGGCAGGAGCTAGGCACGTTCCTAAGTGAGGAAAACAAACCTCGGAGGCGGGGAAGCCAGTGTCAGAGGGACCGAGCTCCCTGATAGCTGGTGTCGGCAGCGGGGGAGGCGGGGCTCTGAGAAAGCCAGAGACGGACCCATCTAAAAGCGCTGAAATGCAGCCTCAAAGAGAAACGGCTCAAAAATATGTCTGTGTACATAGCATTGAGCGGAGTTCCCTTTTCTGTATCAGGCCCTTGCTGGTTATCCATTTTAAATATAGCAGTGTGTACCCTGGATGGAAGGGTGTTTGGTGGAGAATGGATACATGTATGTATGGCTCAATCCCTTTGGTGTCCACCTGAAACTAAGACAGTGTTGTTAACTGGCTGGACCCCAACGGGACTTCTGCCTGCAATGCAGGAGACCTGGGTTCGATTCCTGGGTCAGAAAGATCCCCTGGAGATGGAAATGGCAACCCACTCCAGTATGCTTGCCTGGAGAATTCCATGGACGGAGGAGCCTGGCAGGCTACAGTCCATGGGGTCACAAGAGTCAGACACAACTTAGCAACTAAACAAACCAACCAATACAAAATAAAAAGTTGTGTGTGTGTGTGTGTGTATACACCCACATATCTGTGAAAACAGTCTGACCTGTAGCTCATCAGTCTGTAGTACTGAATGTCTAAAACAGAGGACCTTAATATGTGCAAAAATACGGTTTGCACACTGATAGAAAACTTTGCAAAATATATTACTAGAAAGCAGGTATAAAGGGAGAATGATGCTGAACCCACTAGACTTTTATCCCCTCTCTCAAAGCTGGGACTCTGGGAATTTGCTCTTTGACTCAGGGAACTCAAACTGATCTCTATAACAGCCTAGAGGGGTGGGATGGGGAGGAGGGTGGGAGGGAGGTTCAGGAGCGAGGGGACATCTGTATACCTGTGGCTGATTCATGTTGGTGTATGATTCTTTATACATTCTTTATACATTCTATATACATTATTTATACAACACGATTCTTTAAAGCAATTATCCTTCAATTAAAATAATAAATTTAAAATCAAAAGAGTTGGGACTCAGTCTCAGAATAATAGATGCTCTTAGTAGCAGTTTATTTGTTTTTTAATTTTTATTGGCGCACAGTTGACTTGCAGTGTTATATTAGTTTTGGGTGTACAGCAAAGTGAATAGTTATACATACATCCCCTCTTTTTAAAATTCTTTTCCCATACAAACCATTACAGGGCATTGAGAGTTCTCTGTGCTATATAGTAGGTCCTTATTAGTTACCGATTTTATATATATAGTAGGATGTATATGTTAATCCAAAGCTCTAAATTTATCCCTCTCCTCTTTTCCACCAGTACCAATAATATTGCTTTCTACATCTGTGATTCTGTTTCTGTTTTGTAAATAAGTTCATTTGTACGGTTTTTTTTTCAATTCCACATATAAGTGATACCATATGATGTTTGTCCTTCTCTGTCAAACTTACATCACTATGACAGTCTGTAGATCCATCCGTTGCTTATTCAGCCATAAAAAAGAGATAAATAATGCCATTTGTAGTAACAGGTTATATTGTAATGAAATTTTCACTATCTGTCTACCACCTGATGACTTTTTAAATACTTGGGTGCATCTCAGGGAACATAAATTCATCCCTTCTCTTAGGTAAGGGCTTTGCCATGAGCATTTTGGCAGGTTAGAATTCTTTAGTGACTCAAAAAAATATACTGTTTTTAAATATAAAAGAAAATACTGTGTCAGTGCAGTTCTTCTTTTGCCCCCTCTCAGAGTCCTGAGGGGAACATCTCCTTAATGAGCAGTAACCGGCTAAAGTCCATGTAAATTGATTGAATGTGGAACAAGTATATGAACTTTCATTGTCACGTCTCCACAAAGCAGTATTTCATGGCGGCACTCCCCAGTGTTTAGCCCAGATACCAGGACATCTCTGCAGTTTCCACAGTGATTCACCGTCGATGATCAGGCGAATCATTGAAATGTTAGCTTCTAACCTTGCAGCTTATGGGCTGAGTCGAAATGGTCCCACTGCTACATTTAAGCTTTATAAGACTTTCTGCCAGAAACTTCCATGCTTGTTGCATTCAACATGCAAACCAGCCCCACTGGCAGTTATAAACCAGTGGGGAATAGGTATTTAAGGCATCCTTCGTAATAAGCACTCCTATGTACCAGTTATGACTTAAAGTAAGAGACTCCATTGTTAGGGGACTTACGGTTATCTCCATAGTTTTTCAAATCACATCAGCGAATGGGAGTTGGGTTTTGATACCCTAGTTACTTCCCCACTTATAATTTAAAACAGAAATGCCTACTCTAGAGACTGAATTTTAAATCCCTAACCTCTTAGAAAAACCATAAGCAAAAATTGGTACTTAAAATCAAGCTTCAATTAACCTAGGTTTGCTTTCCTCATTGACTGAATTTACCAGATAGTCGAGTAACTTTCCATTTTAATTTTTGTTTTGAAGACTTGGCATAAGAAAGGCTTCCTCATTCAAGGATCCTATGGTATTGAGAGCAGCTTCAAAGAAGAAAATGAGAAGAATTTCTTTTGTGTCAGTTTCTTGGCCTTTTAAATTACATTTGTGCTTATTTTTATATTTTAAGAAGATGATCAGCTTTTATTCATTCTGACTTACTGGATGAAGATGAGTCCAAACAATGAAGAAAGCTCAATTATCAATTATTTTTAAAGAAATAGAATATTTTAAATAACAACAATATATTCAGAGTTTGATGAATAAAATCCTTTAGAAAATCAGTGAATTTGAATTATTGCTCAGATAAAAATGATTCATATAGAGTTGTTAGAAAAACATGTAGTTTATATTATTAATTTGTTTTAGAAGCCTGTCTCTATAGGTGATGTAAAGACAGAATTCTGCACTGTGTGTATCTACACACACACACACACACACTCTCTCTCTCTCTCTCTCTCTCTCTCTCTCTCTCTCTCTCTCTCTCTCCCCTTGTGGCTCAGCTGGTAAAGAATTGGCCTGCAATGCAGGAGACCCTGGTTCGATTCCTGGGTAGGGAAGATCCTCTGGAGAAGGGATAGGCTACCTACTCCAGTATTCTTGGGCTTCCCTTGTGGCTCAGTTGGTAAAGAATCCGCCTGCAATGTGGGAGACCTGGATTCGGTCCCTGGTTTGGGAAGATCCCCTGGAGAAGGGAAAGGCTACCCACTCTAGTATTCTAGCCTGGAGAATTCCATGGACTATAGTCCATGGGGTTACAAAGAGTCGGACACAACTGAGTGACTTTCACACACACACACACACGTACACACACACGTCTCCTGAATTAGACTATCCTCTGAATGTGGCTGACCAGTGTCTAATCTTGCACTTCCACTCAGCTCAGGTTGCAACATTCACAGTGTAAATTTCCTGCACTTTAAGTTCACCTAAACAGTACTGGGGTGTCATCTGATTAATTATATTTGGAGTTCAAAGTTTTGATTATGGATGATTTATCAGATGTAATCTTTTAAAGGCATAAAATTAAATAATGGGCAGTGCAGGTAAAGAAGATTAACTTGCCCTAGATCATCAAGATTGATGGTCTTGGTTTCCATAAATGCTGGAGGTTGATATAGCACGCTCTACTTTCATGTGATTGGGTTCTATAAGTTTCAAGAGGTTAAGCTCATGGAACATTTTGCTAGCCTTGGGTCAGTATAGATTACAGGAATCAACTACCCAATCTGATGGCTTTTGATTTTAAGATGTTACAAAGCTTTAGTAGTTTTGCTCTTTTACCTAGTCTCATTGAATTGTTTAATGAGATTTGTGGTAAATGAAGCAAAAAGTTATGACTCCTGATCTCATGGAGCTTGCAATTGAATGGGTAGGCACATCAAAAAATAAAATAAAAAAAAAAATAAAAAAAATAAAATGATTTGAAAGAACACACACACACACACACACACAAACAAGTAAAAAGCAAGTAAGTACTCTTTTTACAGCTTATTTTTAAAAGAGCTTGGAAATTAAAAACCTATTTGTCCTAAGAAAGAGAATGAGAGGGGCATGAAGGGATAGATGATCTTCTTAAGTTTTAAAAATCAGCACTTGATTGTACATTAGATAAAAACTGTTTACTTAGATTCAGTTAAAATGATATGCTTCCTGAATCACTGACATGATTAATTCCATAAAAGCCTGATCATATGGGTAGGCATAATCTAGAAACTTTAAAGTTATTTTTGTAACTATAATTTGCTGCTCCTAAATAATTCTTGTGATAATATAATATGTAGTCAATGCAGAAAAATTGCAAATTTAATGAAAGATCTAAAAATTTACTATAATTCTTTCACCAAGTGGTAGCCAGCATTGACACTTTGACTGGAATCCTCCCAGTTGCTTTCTGACATACATATACATCTTTACATTTATGCATTTTTATAAGAAATAGAATCCTACTACATGCATTATTTTACAACTATTTTCTAATTTTTAGAGCAGACAATGTAAAACATTTCCATTTTACATTGTTTTTGCATTATAACTTCAATAGCTGCATAGTACTTAATTACACTGTTGTGTCTCAGTTGCCTAAGCAAGTCACTGTTTACTTACATTTGTTTTCTAGTTTTTTGTAAATTTATAAATAGTGAGATGCCTATCTTTTCCTCATTATCCATTATTTGCTTAGGGTACACCCCTAAAAGTGAAATTTCTGGTTAAACTCCTGAAGTTTTAGATACATGATTGAAAATATCCCCCAGAAGACCATACTGACACATACCTCCATTGGGTGGGAACTTGTCCATTGAGACGGTCACTTTTACTGGGTACTTGCTTTGATTTTAACTTTCACCATTTCAACAGTCACAAAATGACTATGAGAATGTGTTCTGTACTTTATATTTGATATAAAATTGGAATATATATTTAATAATGTTTTCAGATTTGTAATGTTGCTTTCAAAATAAAACTAAAAACAAAATCAAATTTAGAGGAAATGGGAACTTCTAGGATATGAGCATCCTGAGGACAAAGTTCATAGCATGTTTTTACAAAAGCAAGTCAAGAAATTACGAATGCAAACATAAGTCATACAGTGGGAACCAAAAAAGATCCCATTTAGAGGAAACAAACTTGGAATTGGGTTAGAAAGTATTTGTTCCCAAGATTCACAGTTGGCTATTGGTCTCTAATGAAAAATTAATTTTAGACTGTTATAGAAATGTGATGATATCTTAGAATTCCTGTGACTATTCTCCTGAAAGAGATTCTAGTGAACCAATAGAAAACTGAGTTATCTATGAAGATTACTCCTAATAAAAATGACAGATAGAAAATTTTAAATTTGTAGGCTCCATGTAGACATCTTTCTCGATGGTTGGTAGTTACCAAAATTAAATGACACCAAGAAATTGAGTGACTGTGTTACATACAGTGGTGGGGTGTTAGAATTAAAAGGAATTGGAAACACTGTCTAACTCAGCCCCTCATTTTACAGATAAAATAGAGTCTGGCAGAGATGAAGGAACTTGTCTGAGGACCCACACCTGGTGAGTAAAGAAAGAAGAGATAAATTCAAATAAGCATAAATTAAATTATTAAATATTGAAGTAATTTAAATATTTAAAGCATCATGAAAGTTTCCTTATAATAATCTGATGCCTCACATGTAACCACCATTTGCAATATGAACTTCGCAAGTATGTATATACACACATGTAAGCAAATGTTAACATTTTTTCAATGAAGTGTCATACTATATATAAAAATTATTCTCCAAACTGTCTGTTTACATATGTCTTGTGTAGATAGTCTTGTTTTCTCTCAGCTAACAAGGAGATGCAGTAGAGCAGAGGCTGGCAAACCTGTTCCGGAAAGGCACACATGCTAAGCATTTTAGACTTTGCGGACCCAAGCCTCTGCCACAACGACCCGGGTTTGCTGTTCTGGTGAAAAAGCAGGCACAGACACTACGTAAACACATGCGTGTGACTTTGTTCTGATAGAACTTCACTTATAAAGACAAGAAGCGGGAAACAGTTGTGCCACAGGTTATAGTTTTGTAACTCCTACAATACAGAAAGAAAAAAGTTGTTTTAGAAAACTGTGATGGTTGAGAAGGAAGCATGATGAATATCCTGCGTGTAGAGAGAAGGGAACTAGTCTGAATTTCCATCATTAGATGTGGTCTCAGATGAGACAGGTAGGCTCCTTGACCCCTTGAGTAAAGCATGTTTACTAATGCAAAGATTGCACGGTTATTTTGAAAACGAAGTGAAATTATTTATGTAACTCAGTGGTTAGTACATGAGAACGTTCTCTTCCCTCCAGGGTGGGGATTAATGCAGGATTTTTGTACTCATGTAGGTGAAGTACTTGGGCAAGGAAAAGTTGCCCAAATTCACTGGTGTCTCGGCACGTCCAAGACTTGTTCTGTGTAGATCCCTTTAAAAATCATGTTCTCAGACTGTTGGCAAAGTTTGGGTAAACATGACTATACCAGAATGATCCTGAGATTTCCTGAGAAAGGATTAACATGCCTTGCATGGAATTTTGCAATAAAGGAAACACTATAGTTTAATTCATAGTGATTTAAGGAGATGGAAGATTTTTTAGAGGGGAAATCTAATTATAGTGAAAATAAAATTTCATTTGCCCATCATTTCCTTCATTATTCATTATTTTTTATTGGGAAGATAAGTATGTACAAAGAATAGGAAAGAAAAACATATTAGAGTGTACTAGGAAAAATAAGGAATTAATGTAATGCTACTTAACTATAAATTTCTTGTATTATAATCATATTTTAATTTATCTTCAAGTGAACCTATTGGGTAAGTTCAATTGGTTATTTTAAGACAGAATTTCTATAGCAGTTCCAAATAACTGTATTGCTTTTTCTAATTCATTTTGAAATAATGTATTTTTTTATGGCTTGATAAATTTGTTTTTTCTCTGTTGGTATAGTTTCGTTCAGTTGAATACTCTTAAGATTGAATATAACTTTTCTTCTGCTTAGTATTGTTGTCGCTTTTTCTTAACTCAAAAGTAGTTCATTTTTTTCAGATTTAGATGTAAACTGTAATAATTCTGTTAATTTATTGTTACAGTTTATATTCTGGAGAACAAAGGATTTTGTGCTGATTTAAATGTTCCTAATAATAACTATGGCATAGAATTCAGGGAAAAATTAGTTAGGTCATTCATGTTGGTACAGTGTTCATTTTTGAGCATAAGTATGTAAGTATAGTCAAGATATTCTGACAGTTGAAGAAATTGCCCAACCTGTTTGGGCAGCTGAGTCTGAAACGTAGCACACCCTTTTAATAATCAGAGACGTTTTCCCAGCGATGGGATCTGCACCAGTGGTGGCAGCAACAGTGACTTAAGTCATAGTAAATCCCACAGTGAGGAAATCATTGTATTCTTCTTTCACATCTCCTCCAAAATGTCTGATTCTCTTGGTAGGAGTGGCTATGTGATGGTATTCCATCTTCTGTCACTCTTTTTAGCAAAGAAATTAGTCCTGAGACTCAGAGCTATCCTTAAGCTGTAGCATCCAACCAGGACTCAGTTACACTGGGTTTTTAGGGTGGGGGGGGGGGGTTGCCATCCTTTTTATTTTTACAGTTTACACTTCTGCTCGAAATAAGCAAAGCTGATTTATTGCTTATAGGAGTATTACAACTTGCCCATCTTAAACACATTCAGGTAAAAAACAAACACACAAAAAAGTGTGCTGACTTAAATAAAAATAATACATAAAGAAAGAAAGTGGCTTGCCAACAAGGCAAAATTAATGCCTGTGGAGTCTGAATATAACAAAAGTTTAAGAAAAAACTTAAAGACAATAATAGTCATAAAATATTGGAGCTAAAAGCTATCTGTAGCTCCCGTAGTTGAAGACACAGTTCTACAAGAATCACAGACCCTTGAGGGGTTGGAGCCTTGCACAGGGTTTCCAGACAAGAGAAGCAGTGGCAAATCTTTTTAACCCACACAACTGAGAGGTCTCAGAGAGTGTGCTTTGGGTGAGCTGGATCACAATGAATGACTCCTCTGTGACTTACAAGACTCAGTGAAAAATGTGATAACCAAATATTCGGTTGCAGTTGGGTGTTCTTGAACTTTTGTTGTCAAGGGCACCCTAGAGCTAGAGGGTGGGGATTATGAAAAGGCAGTAGAGAAGAGGAGACCTATCTTGCCTTTTTGTAACTGCCAAAGCTAATTTCAATGATTGCTTTAGCAATATAACGATAACCAAGATTAAAGCAAGCAGGCATCCACTTTAGGATATGAGAACTGGAATTTTAGATTTCATTATAAGATTGCCATTTCAACACAATAGTAATATAATGGCAATGGATTTCCATTTTTTCTCCATTTCTGTTGAAATATTATCTCATAAATATACTTTGATACAAAAGAGATCTCTCAATTTCACAAGAGCTCCACAGCTCTATTTTATTCTTACACTGACTTATCCCCAAAATATCTTTTTGATGTACAGCTTCAATATTCTTGCCAATGTCTATGACATCAGCAATCAAAAATGGCATTATTTTTAGTTTTTTTTTTCCCACATGCAGTTGCAGGCTATCCAAAAAAAGGGGTCCTGCGTTTAGTGTTCACTGAAATGTTCTTACAATATTATCGATGGGTGTTTGTGACTCATGGAGCTAGTTGTTCCAAGAGGGTGAAAAATGTAGCATCTATCAAAGAAGATAACTTTGCCCGGTGCTAACCTAAAATGGGGGCTCTCTGTTAAGAAGGGAACTGACACCATTAAATATTAGGATTTCTTGTACTGGAAGAAAGCATTGTTTTCCCAAATTGTATTTCAGGAAACTGAGTTTCTGAGACCACATAGCTAGAAAATATCAGAGCTCTGCATCTCTCTTCCCCAATACATTTGAAGGTCCACAAATTGAACTGCACAACAGTTATACATGGATCAGCCTTCCCAGAACAGAAGCCAAATGTTTCATCCACTGAAGTTCTGAATTGAATGTAGTGGTCAAGTGTCATAATCAATAAGGTTGATTTAGTTGAAGAACATAAGAAAAGCATAAATTGGTTAAGTACACAGTCCTGAATATTCATTGGAAGGACTGATGTGAAGCTGAAATTCTAATACTTTGGCCACCTGATGTGAAGAGCTGACTCATTTAAAAAGACCCTGATGCTGGGAAAGATTGAAGGTGGGAGGAGAAGGGGATGACAGAGGATGAGATGGTTGGATGGCATTACCAACTCAATGGAAATGAGTTTGGGTAGACTCTGGGAGTAGGTGATGGACAGGGAGACCTGGAGTGCTGCAGTCCATGGGGTTGCAAAGAGTCAGACATGACTGGGCGACTGAACTGAACTGAACACTTGATTTTAGGCACCATTTTAGAGTTACTCTTTTTTCCCCCAGTTTCTGGAGTCATGCCTATATTATTTTTGAATAATGCCTATATTATCTTTATAAAATTATTTTACTTACTAAAACCCTTGCAGGGAATCTAAGATTCACTCAATTTACATCAAATTCATCTCTTTTCATGTGCTCAGTTGTGTCCGACTCTTTGCAACCCCGTGAACTTGTAGCCCACCAGGCTCCTCTGTCCGTGGGTTTTTCCAGGCAAAAATACTGAAGTAGGTTGTCACACATCACAGAGTGCTTTAGTGAAATTTGAGCTTTCTGAAATATTGACATTAAAGAACTAGTTATTGGGTTAATAACAATGCTTTTCCTCTAGATGGTTCATTTGAAAAGAAAACAATGTATTTTAATATTCAGAAAATGGTGTTAAACTGCTGCAATAAAATAAGCAAATCTTCGTAGTACGCAAGCAGCCCTGGCTATAGTTTTAGTCAGTAGTGTTCAATGACTCAAGCATCATAGAATATTTCCACTTCATGAGCCACATATTGGGCTAAAGGTTTCTGTTATACCACCTCCCGATCACTTAACAAGCATAACCAAGATATAGACATGAGCATGATTGTTGCGCCCGAACCATGACCGGAGTTCAAGGCTGCTCTCCTTGGAACAGTGGGCAGAGACTAAAAGTTCCTCAATTAAATGTGTAGTTAGGTACTACTTGGTATCATCTCTAAATTGGAGGATCCTCAGTTTGGGCTTCCCAGGTGGCGCTAGTGGTAAAGAGCCCACCTGCCAATGCAGGAGACGTGGGTTTGATCCCTGGGTCAGGAAGATGCCCTGGAGGAGGAAATGGCAACCCACTCCAGTGTTCTTGCCTGGAGAATCCCATGGACAGAGGAGCCTGGCGGGCTACGGTCCATGGGGTCACAAAGAGTCGGACACGACTGAAGCGACTTAACACACACTCACTGAGAACCTAAGACGTGGACTTCCTACAGGAATGCAGCTCATGGGGACCAAATACTCAGGGTGGGGAGGCATCAGGAACCACTGGCTCTGCCTGAAGGGAGAGCGGAGCTTCCCGTCGCTGACGCACCTGAGCTCTAACCCTCTGATGGCCCCTGGCGTTGCTCTGTAGAGTCGCTCTTTCTGTATCCACTGCTGTGTTTGACATGAGTAGCCGATGAGGACCTACTGTCTAGCACCAGGAACTCCTCGGTGGCAGCCTGGATGGGAGTGGTGTTTGGGGGAGAAGGGATCCGTGTGTACCTATGGCTGAGTCCTTTTATTGTTCACCTGAAACTATCACAACGTTATTGATCAGCTATATTCCAGTGCAAAATTAAAAGTTTAAAATGAACCAATAAATAAAATCTACCTTGATTAAAAAAAAAAGAATCACTTTTTTTTTTTTTTAACCAATAACGGAAAAATTTTTTTAAAGGCAGAAATTGGTACTCCTTTCTTCTATGATCCATTAATTAGTTCAGAAATAGGCCCTTCCCACCCCGCCTCCACCCCCCAGGAGAACACAAGAAAGAAGTCAGATGGTGCCAGCATATAGAATAAACAGTTGTTTTTTTTTTTTTTTTTTTTTTTTAATAACCCAAGGTTCCTTTATTACTGTAATGTTTAAAGAAGCTGCTGCCTTTTCACTTTAATGTGAGAGATGTAATTTTCCTGTTGTTTTCCAAGGCTGTCAGATAACAGACAAATTGCCTTTGATAAAACATGCTTTCAATTTCTCCAATGTAATATTCAATTTTCATTTTCATAAGGGGTTGCTTATTTTGATGGCTTGGATGGCTTGACTAGGATGTCAGTGTCTAGATCTCATCAGTAAGGATTGTAGTCTGAGTTATAATTCAGGAGAGCATATGTTACTATCAAATTTATTATCTAAAATTACTTGTTTGTGTTTAATTCTTGAAAATCAGGAGTGACAGGCCATTTGACTAAATAATTTCTCTTTGCCCTTTTTCTCCGTAAAAGTCACACAGAAACAAAGGCAATTTGGGCTGCTTAGTGAAGAATTTGGGTAATACTTTTGCTGAACAAGAAAGAGTTGTAACTCCTGGGATTCCAGCTCCTAGAATTTCTGGTAGCAAGTCACATTCCTCTTTTTCATTTCACTACCTTAACTCTTCATGTGTGTCTGACACACACAGACTTTTCTCTTTCGGCCTATCAATACACAGAGCAAACCTCAAAAAAAATTTATTGTTAAAAAAAAAACCTATAAAATTGTTTATATGCATTGTAGAACTCTGATAATACAAAAATAACAGAAAAAGTAGAAATCCTCCATGTTAAATCCCATGTATGCTTTCTGTCTTGTTACATAAGATTGCATAATTACTGTCATTAAGGTGTTATCATCTGAAAAGTCGTTCTCATAGTCAGCTACCTTAGCTCACCTGCCAAGGCAGTCACCCAGCAGCGCCCCAGTATGTGCAGTGATGCCGTGCCGCCTGCCCCCAAGCCCTGCCCCGAATTCCAGCCCACAGCTGAGCAAACCGTGAGCCATGAACACATGCCAAACACTGAAGACGCACAGCTGAATCACACAGGCTCTCACTGGCAGATGGGAGCTCGGGTTAACTAAGGAAGTGCCCAGAAGAGGGTGCAGCTGACCCTGCCCAGCACCCGGGAGCGCATCCCACGGCGGGTGCGGAGGGAGACGTCTGCCGGGAAGGCTCCTCTGAGAGCTCTCGGTACACAGACGGTCGCTGAGTCCCAAGAAGAGCAAGCACAGGACCAAACCTTGGAGAAATTACCACACTTTATGGTTGCCAAGATGAGATGACCTTGCAAGAGAGTTAAAAAAATAAACAGAGAAGCAGTCGGAAAACCACAGAATGCGGTATGCAGGAAAACCCAAGAAGAGAATGGTCCAAGAGGGAGGAAATGGTCCATTGGGTCAGACGGTATTTGCTTACAATGCGGTACGAAGGATACTCCCTGCGTTTAGCAGCATAGATGTCGTTGGTGACGCTGACTTGGTTGGTCTTTGTTTTCAGTTCTTGCTGTTTTCTGAGGTGAGAAACCAGACGGCTGGATGCAGCCGTGCTGGCAGCACCTCTGAGTGCCTTTTATCACTTTCAATGTTTGGACGTAATTGTTTGGTTACGCTGCTGGTGTTTCCATCACTTGAAGTGTGGGTTCCTCATGCGCACTGACTATCTCACAGCCAAAGCTTGTCTTCTGGGTCTGATAATCCGAGTTGTGGTGTCATGCCTGCCATATCAAACCTCCAGTGAATATGTGAATGGTGGGTCACCCTTCTCCCCAGACCTGCATCCCCCCACCCCCCTGTGTGCACTGGTCTCTGACCCCTCCCTTCGGCTGCTCAGCACACCTGATGGGCTGCCCGGTGACCACCAACCACTCTTGGGTGACGTCTTTCATGTCTTGGTATCTGACAAGTGGCAAATTAACTCCCCTTCCTGCAGGGAATTAAATCTTCAATTAAAACTGAAATGGTAACCCTCCTCTCCTGCCTTCCCTGCCCTCCAGTCCGCTCTCTCTCTCCCCTCTTCTCTCCCTTCCTCCCTGTCCCTCTGTCTCACTCACTCTCTCCTTTTCACCTTCTCTTCCCTCTCCAGCCATCCTCTCTCCCATCTTTATGCTTCCTTGAGAATTCAAGTGCCATTTTGACCCAGAACATACAAGTGGTAGAAGTAGGGAAGACTCACTCATCACCACCATTTGTCCCATGAAGATATTTTTGAAAGACAGCTTGAGGAGAAAAGGCAGATTGACGTGAAAACTGAGAATACATTTTTAATGGGTAAAATCTGAGGAAAACTTAGATAAAATCAGAAGGCTTGAATTCTTGAATGATGAAGGCTCTGTGAGTGTGCCGACCTTTCTTTAGACTAATGACGCCAAGAGAAAATGAACACCAGTTGGGAAACGGGGTGTTAGCTCTCGCGCTCTCCCTCCCGCGGTGATGTCTCAATCCTCTGACACCCATTAGCGAAAGGACTTGGCTGAACTCATGTGCCTCGTGGTGCAGTCCCTCGGTGCAGGGCAGAGCCTGGACCGCTGAAGGATGAACCTGCTTGAGGCCGGAAGCGCCATCCATAACACAGGCCTTGTCCATAAGGCGGCTGCCCTCCCCCCTGAGATGCTCCGGGGAGGAGCAGCTGATCTTCAGGATGGCCAATCCTTTACAGTTAGTATCAGAAATGAGCCCATCAGTCAGCCACAGGAGACTTTTAAAGGGGCACCAGGGCCATAAACTTTATGAAAAAGGCTGGAGATTGCATTCAGCCCTCAAGTAGATACACAATTACCCTAAATCCAGTTCAGGGCAGGGAGACTAAATCTTAAAAAAATAAATAAAGTGAAGAACCCCCACACTCATCAAAGCTTTCAGAAGCAAAGAGGTAGGAGATAGCAGTTGTAAGACAAATTTTTCCTCCTATAGCTAAGCGAAGAACAGCAGAAGGAGGGTGAGTGAGGGACAAAGGAAACAAATGGTAGAGAGACAGGAAAGAAGAAATTAGGCTGAAATGGGAAGGGGAAGAAAAAGAAAAAAAACTGGAGAGTTGTTTCTTTTAAGAGTCTGTAAATACTTGCCTGCTTATGAGATAAACTCATTGGTATTGAGGGGACTTGAAAACACCATTGATTTGTTCACTGTAGGCAGAAGTCAGAGAAAATCTTATTTTCATGAGCTTTCCTTCTATTAGTCAGTTCCCTGGTGACACATAAAGTAAAGCTTTTCTAAGGACTTTCTCAGACAGTTTGACGTTTTGTTGAATTAACTGGTATGTATTGTAGCAGATTTATCAGCTGCATCTTTCCATCCAAGCTAGGAATGGTTTCACCTTGAATAGAGTTCTTTGGGCACCAAGAGAATCCTGGAAACTTCTTAGGGTAATCTCCCTTCTAAAGTCCGCCTTGAAACTCTCCCCAAGTCTCCCGCGGCTTCCCTGGCAGCTCAGAGGATAAAGAATCCGCCTGCACTGCCAGAGACCCGGGTTGGACCCCGTGGGTCGGGAAGATCCCCTGGAGGAGGGCATGGCAACCCACTCCAGTGTTCTCGCCTGGAGACGCCCATGGACAGAGGAGCCTGGCGGGCTGCAGTCCATGGGTTTGCAAAGAGGCAGACACTTGAAGCTACCGAACCCACACGTGTACACATGCGCACGTTCTTTGTATGAATACTGAGTCACGCGATAGGCAGTGTGTTTTGTGGGGGAGAAGCTCATGCCGCCCATTGGTGATCTGAGTGCATCAGGGAAGCAGAGGCGTGGCTTCAGTCTTCTTTCTAGAGCTGCTGTAACGAAGTTTCACAAACAAGGGAAACGTGTCGCCTCACAGTTCTGGAGGCCAGACGTTTAAACCAGGAGGTCCGCAGGGCCGTGCTGAAACCTGGAGGGGAGACTTCCCCCTTGCCTCTCCCTAGCCTTCGGTCCTTTGCTGGCGATCCTTGGCATTCTTGGCTTGCAGCTTCCTGAGTCCAGTCTCTGCCTTGACCAATATCCCGCCTTCTGCCCAGTCTCTGTTCTCACAGGGCTTCTTGCAAGACTCCAGGCATATTGGATTAGGTTCCATCCTATTCCACTGTGACCTTAACTAATTGCATCTGTGGTGACCCTATTTCCAACTAAGGTCACATTCAGGAATTAAGACTTCAATATAGCTTCTTTTCTGTGTGGGTGAGGGGTGGGGACACATTTTAACCCTTAACAGTGACTATAAGAGATGTTTGTCTTCACTGAATAGACGTAAAAACACATTTCTAATTCAATTCGATACACACTTAACTGAAAATCCTTGGCATCAAGACTGCAGGTGCTGTGTGAGTTACGTGAGATTATCAGAGTAAGACACCACCCCCTGCCCCCGTGCAACCTGGAGGTACTTCAAAGTACCTAAATATAGCACTATGCCATTATTGAAGATTTTTAGATAGAGATGCAATTATATAAAAACTTCAGGACATTTCCCAGGTGGTCCAGTGGCTAAGACTCTGGGCTGCCAATGCAGGGCATCTGGGTTCAATCCTTGGTCAGGGAACTAGGTCCCACAGAGATGTTTTGTGCAAAGATCCTTTGTGCAACAGTGGAGATTGAATATCCTACAGCTGCACCTAAGACCTGGCACAGCCAAATAAATAAATAAAAGTCAATATTTTAAAAAGGAATTTATAAAAAAAATGAAACCAGCAGGACTTAAATTTATAGAACAGGAGGATATAATAGTGATGAATAGTAACAGTAGCACAGAGATGTTTGCCAGGCATAATTCTGAGTACTATACATTCATTTAATCCTCACAGGTATGGAAGGAAAGTTTTGTGTTTTTAATCCCTGTGGGCTTGAGTTGTTTCTGTCATAGAAGGAGGTCCAAGGAGTTCATCTTTAGTCCGTTCCTACTTTAGCAGGTCCAGTATTCTAGAACTTGTCTCCCCTGCCTTGCTGGGGTAGTTTGGGGAAGGTGCAAGTCCAGGACCCACTGGCAGTCAGAATGTAATAGAATGAATTTCTCTTAAGGCTTCCCCTTGCCCTGGCTGCAGGCTTGACATTTACCAGACTGGGCCCACCACGTTTCCTCCAAGTCCTGAATGCTGTTGACGTAAACAGGTACAAAGTGGACCCAGTAATATGTAGAAATTATGACCATTTGAAAATAAGCTCCAGGTAAGCTAGAATTTTCATCTATTCACTACTATTTCTGTAGCACCCCCAAAGAGTAGTCAGCCTATTAGGAGAGGCTCGTTAAATATTTGTAGAATGAATGGTTCAGAGCAATCAGCAGGCATTTCAAACCCAAAGCTTGAATCAACTCAGGGAAAATAGGGTGTTGCTGGCTTTTGATAGTCACAAACAATATATTTTGGCAATAAAATTAAAAATATATAGCACACTACTTTGGATACAGTGATTGGAGATTTTGTTGAAAGAAAGTCCAGCGATATGCCTTTTTCTCCACACCCAAGCAAACGCTCAGCCCAATAGTTGCCTACCCCGAGTGAGCAGTAGGTTTGTGCAGCATTCCTGCTGCAAGCTGCTGCTGCTTAAGGAAGAAAACATAAACAGGAAACTTCATCCCTGCCACCTTAATTCTTTCACTTCCGGTCCAGACCCTCAGCTTACAACACTTTTGGTGACAATACAATCAGTTCACTTAAAAGGATGACAATAATGACTTATGAGATGCTGACATCTGACATCATTAAAAAGGCAGAAATTGAAAATTGGAAAATATTTAGGAAAGAAAACTTGATCTTGTAGTATAAAGAGAGGCATTACTGAAGTATACTCTTTAGCATAAGGTGACGGAAAATAAAGTATATGCTGAACATTTTGGTAAAAACAAAGCAAAAAAAAAACAACAACAAACAGACCCCTTCCCAGCTTGATGTCTCAGGTGCTGCTGGAATCGCCTGTTTTTAAGGCAGTCATGCTACGTTACGAGCGGCGCACACCACTTGGAGAGCAGGTGGAGCACGGACAGAGCAGGCTGTCTCACCTTTGCCCCGTCAGCTCTATCCTCCTGAGAAGGTCTTGTTTCTGTGTTGGCTTTCTCTGCTGGAAGGCTGTGTAATGGTTATGCACCAAATGCCCCTTGGGATTTTCTCCTCGTTCCCAATCCCCTCACCGTGGCCTCAAAATCTTGCAGACTAAAATATGTTAACTTTTAAAATTTAGAAAAAATAAATTATTTTCATTAACCAAGACATTTTTAATTACACACTGTGAAGTTGAGCATATTGCAACCAAAGAATAAGGATGATACTTTCGAAAAGGGAAATAAGGACCCATTCTGGAGAGCCAAGAGCTTCCTTTTGAAAGTGACCTGCTTGCTGTCTAGACCCAATGCTGTGTGTGTGTGTGTGTGCACGCACATGCACGTGTGTTCGCATAATCGCTCAGGCATATCTGACTCTTTGTGACCCCATTGACTAGCCCACCAGGCTCCTCTGTTCATGGGATTCTCTAGGAAAGAATACTAGAGTTGGTTACCATTTCCTTCTCTAGGGGATCCTCCTGACCCAGGGATCAAACCTGGGTCTCCTGCATTGCAGGCAGTTTCTTCACGATCTGAGCCACCGGGGAAGACCAGATCCAGGGCTATTTGTTGGTAAATGTGAAAGTTCAGTCCAGAAGTGTGACTAGCAGAGCAGCCAGTCACTGAAGTATGAGCCTAAAAAGACCTGAAATCAAATAAGGATTGATTCCCTTCAGAAATAAAGATCCATTTCTGGAGAGCACAAGTGAAAGGCTTCATGGTGATGTTTTGTAACACCTCACGATTCCCATATTACTTTGAGGATCATAGATTTACAGATGGAAAAAAATGGAGCAACTGCTATTAGGGGGCCAAGATGCTGACATAGGCTTCTTCTAATCATTTCTTTGAAGTTCAACAGACATAGAAATTATTGCTAATAGCTTGAAGGGGCATTCATCTTACACTAACCTCTCTCTCTCTCTCTTTTTCATATTTGAATATGAACATTCCTTTCTCCTCTAAGAGTAGTAGGAATAACTGAATGATTAAGATATCCCAGGGCAAGAATTCCAAAGTCAGATAGCTACAAGAACCAGACAAGTAATGTACATGTCTGAAATGGTCTGGGAGTAACATGGGAATGCCAGTGCCACAGTGCATCAGAGAAGCGATGCCCACTGAACAGGGGTGGGGGGATGGATGCTGAAGAGGATGTGGTCCCAGTGTTTCCAGCTGTGCTGACATTGCTCTACTCTCTCAGTGTGTGCCATCGCTCAAGGATAAGATACCACGTGAGTCAGCAGCTGACACCCTCTACCTTAGGATCTTGTCCCAAAGTCACACCTCAACACTAACTAGTCCTAAAAGAGAGTGAAAGGCGTTCAGAATAGGTTCCGTGGTCATAACAGTTTGAAAAACACTGAGTTAAACAGAGTTGATTTGGCTCTTTACTGCAGCGCTTCTCAGAAGCTTAAGCATTTTTACTTACAAAATGAACCTCCAAGAGTAAGCTCAGGGTACAGAGAATTTTGTGAACTCATCTGACCGTTGGAGCCGCTCGTTGTGAGTACTTCACGAAGGTACTTTGGAAGACCATGCTGCAATTTACTTTGCAGTAAATAATGTGAGTGAAAATTCAAATGAAAATCCAAGAGGAATAGCAGATGCTGAAAACAGACATGTAGCCTGGCTAAAATAAGGATGCCTGTGAGTGACCTTGGAAAGTTAGAAGCCATGATTTCAACATTTGGAGTAAAAAGTAGGAAACAAGCATGATTTTCTTCATCAACTACATTGTGAATTAGATGTTCCTATCATTTATGAGGTATTCGATTTTCAAGTTTTAAGTTGAGAGAAAACTAGAGATAATAAAGGGAGCCTATTCTATAAAATAATATATTACTCAGTACATGACAAACTCTTGATTTTTGATATTCATATATTCAACAAATATATCTTACATACCTACTGTGTGCCAGGCAATAAGCCAGTCACTGAGTTGAGTCTAGGATTAGATTATTAGTTCTAGCTAATGCCAGTTCTGACCTAAACCTGGGGAACTAATAAAGATATGTATTTTCAATTTGCAATACTGCTAATACAGTCCTCTCTCTGAGGTTTATCTGACATTTTGAAAAGGAAGAGTTTGGTCTGCAATCATTTACTGAGTCATAATGTGACCCAATTTGGTTTGCAGTTGCAGAGGTAGCTATACACAGCATTTGCTTTCCATTAAGATACTGAAATCAACAATTCTAAGAGAGTGTTTATTTCGGCCTGTACCGTAGCCTCTGACAGTTAAGAATACCACTGCTATTTCCTATTCATCCCAGGAATTCTCCACTTCTCTCTTCATGCTGCATTTGAATAATGTCATCTTTGACTCTGAGAAGGCCTTACAAATAGCTGAAAAAAGAAGAGAAACTAAAGGCAAAGGAGAAAAGGAAAGATATACCCATTTGAATGCAGAGTTCCAAAGAATAGCAAGGAGAGACAAGAAAGCCTTCCTCAGTGATCAATGCAAAGAAATAGAGGAAAACAATAGAATGGGGAAGACTAGAGATCTCTTCAAGAAAATTAGAGATACCAAGGGAACATTTCATGTAAAGATGGGCACAATAAAAGACAGAAATGGTATGGACCTAACACAAGCAGAAGATATTAAGAAGAGGTGGCAAGAATACACGGAAGAACTGTACAAAAATGATCTTCATGACCCAGATAACCACAATGGTGTGATCATTCACCTAGAGCCAGACATTCTGGAATGCAAAGTCAAGTGGTCCTTAGGAAATTTCACTACAAACAAAGTTAGTGGAGGTGATGGAATTCCAGTTGAGCTATTTCAAATCCTAAAAGCTGACGCTGTGAAAGTGCTGCACTCAATATGCCAGCAAATTTGGAAAACTCAGCAGTGGCCAAAGGACAGGAAAAGGTCAGTTTTCATTCCAATCCCAAAGGCAATGCCAAAGAGTGTTCTAACTATTGCACATTTGCACTCATCTCACACACTAACAAAGTAATGCTCAAAATTCTCCAAGTCAGGCTTCAACAGTACATGAACTGTGAACTTCCAGATGTTCAAGCTGGATTTAGAAAAGGCAGAGGAACCAGATATCAAATTGCCAACATCTGTTGGATCATCGAAAAAGCGAGAGTTCCAGAAAAACATTTACTTCTGCTTTATTGATAACACCAAAGCATCTGACTGTATGGGTCACAACAAACTGTGGAAAAGTCTTAAAGAGATGGGAATACCAGACCACCATACCTGTCTCCTGAGAAATCTGTATGCAGGTCAAGAAGCAACAGTTAGAATTGGACATGGAACAACAGACTGGTTTCAAATCGGGAAAGGGGTACGTCAAGGCTGTATACTGTCACCCTGCTTATTTAACTTATATGCAGGGTACATCATGAGAAATGCTGGGCTGGAAGAAGCACAAGCTGGAATCAAGATTGCCGGGAGAAATATCAATAACCTCAGATATGCAGATGACACCACCCTTATGGCAGAAAGTGAAGAACTAAAGGGCCTCTTGAGGAAAGTGAAAGAGGAGACTGAAAAAGTTGGCTTTAAAACTCAACATTCACAAAACTAAGATTTGGCATCCAGTCCCATCACTTCATGGCAAATAGATGGGGAAACAGTGGAAACAGTGACAGACTTTATTTTGGGGGGCTCCAAAATCACTGCAGATGGTGATTGCAGCCATGAAATTAAAAGATGCTTGCTCCTTGGAAGAAAATCTATGACCAACCTAGACACCATGTTAAAAAGCAGAGATATTACTTTGCCAACAACAGTCCATCTAGTCAAGGCTATGGTTTTTCCAGTAGTCATGTATGGAAGTGAGAGTTGGACTATTAAAGAAAGCTAAGTGCTGAAGAATTGATGCTTTTGAACTGTGGTGTTGGAGAAGACTCTTGAGAGTCCCTTGGACTGCAAGGAGATCCAACCAGTCTATCCTAAAGGAAACCAGTCCTAAATATTCATTGGAAGGACTGATGGTGAAGCTGAAACTCCAATACTTTGGCCACCTGATGCGAAGAACTGACTCATTGGAAAAGACCCTGATGCTGGGAAAGATTGAAGGCAGGAGGAGAAGGGGATGACAGAGGGTGAGATGGTTGGATGGCATTAGTGGCTTGATGGACATGAGTTTGAGCAAAGCTCTGGGAGCTGGTAATGGACAGGGACGCCTGGTGTGCTGCAGTCCATGGGGTCGCAAAGTGTTGGACATGACTGAGCCACTGAACTGAACTGAACTGATTTTTGACTCTTCCAACCAAAATAAACCTCACCCTTTGAAGCCCACTACTCATATCTATAACTTTTTTATGGTTTGTACTACTTTTCCCATAAATAAGAAATATTGCTTCAATAATTTATTCAACCAATATTTATTAAAGACCTATTATGTATACTGACAGTTGGAGATGAAGTAGACACTTGTAGCCTACTATATATTTGCATGTCTTTACTCTGCTTAATTTAAGCTATACAATCATTGAATTCAGAATCCTATCTTATATATATGGAGTGCAATTGCTTTTACATATTTGTCAAATAAGTCACTAAACATGGGTTGATTTTTCCCTGTATTTCTCAGTCCTAGTTTTAAATTATTGATGATGCTTCAGCAAAGAAGATTCATTTTCCTGAAAATACTATGTCCATTTCATTTGGAAATAGTTTTGACTTCCTCTTTCATTGCTCTAAATTCAATTCTATTTACAGGTAAAAATTTCCTCAGTTATTAACCATTGGGCAACAGAAAGCATGTTAGACAGTCTCAGCTACCAATGTGGGCTTCTCCCAAGAATTCAACTAGTGCCTGCCAGTTGACAGGAAAATTACAACTCAATTAGAGAGTGTCTTCTCCTGTTTTCTTGTAAGTCGCTAAAGCTTACTCTCCCATGCAGATCAGCTCTCCTCTCCTGTAAGCCATGTTTCTCTGTTATTGAAAATTGTCCTTCAATCTGTGTTTATCCTTTAGCCAACAAACTAGTTTCAGTGGCAGCATTATGGGTACAGCCCAGAGAAGCGATTTCTGTGCAGTAATTTAGCTGTCAGTCTGGCAGTGGTAAAGGAGCAGGAAGATGGATGCTGAGCCCAGAGCGTGCCTGAGCAGGCATCCTGCGTGTCCCTGCTTGGACGTGCACTTACTAAAGCAGGTAGAAAAATGCTTGTCCTGATTTCCTTTGGCCGTTACCACAGTACAGCCAGGGGAAAATATTTTTACTGGAACTCTGCTAATTGTTAAGGACCCTCTTATTATCCACAGAGAGGATGGGAACAGAGGGTGAAGATCATTTGGTGAGGGAATTGTCCTCAAATGAAAACTGGAAAAGCAAATGACTTTAATATTTGTTACGGGTCCCCTGATAGATTTGGCAGGGGTGAGAAAGTATGGATACGGAAGCTTCCTGTTGAAGGGCTGGTCTGCAAAATGATAATTTCAAGCCCACCTGTTGACTGATATCCATGAACAATAAACAGATTGATAAATTACCTCTCGACACGTTGGTGTGTAGACCGGCAAACCAAAGTAGATTGTGCCTTTAGAGGTATGAAAGATGATGCTGAATAAGTCAGAGTCAGCATCTGGTCATCAAGCTCAATTTTTAAAAATTAATTCAGATATAGTTTTTTGCTTTGTTTTCCTAACAATTTTTTTAGGATGCCACAGTCCATTGAAGGATTTAAACCTCAGTTAAATTTTTTTTTAAACCTCAGTTAAATTTTTTTGTTGTTTAATCAGTTCAATTAGCAAGCTCATAAATTCAGCACTCAGTAATATATACAAAAGCAGTTATTTTTGTAAATTTGGGACTATTATGTATCCTTTATACATTATATTTACATTATACATGCCATATACATTTATATTCATGTTTATTTATTATTTATATACATAATGGCTATATATAATATATAAAATGGCAATTACTAGAGGTCTCTAACTATTTTAGACGTGAATTTGCCCACATGTAGTTTTTTCCCCTTGAGCAGTCCAGTGATCAGCAGACTTTACTCAGTTCCGAAATGCATAAAGTGTGTGTTCCAT
Source organism: Muntiacus reevesi (assembly GCF_963930625.1). NCBI lineage: Eukaryota > Metazoa > Chordata > Mammalia > Artiodactyla > Cervidae > Muntiacus > Muntiacus reevesi. The sequence continues at coordinate 81,210,171 of NC_089258.1, read as the reverse complement.
GGAACCCCTCATTTCTGAGATTTTCGGTAAATAAATGACTCCATGCTCAAGTAGGTTTAAAAAGTTTTCTCAGTGTAGTCCCATTCAGAAGGGTCATGCTGAACTTGTGTGTATTAAAAATTTTGAGGAAGTCTTAACAATACATAAAAACTTTTAAAGTTGTTTTCTTTTTTTCAATGAAGTGTTCTCCAAACACAGCCTTTCCTTAAATCAGTCGAATGTAGGAAAACAAGAGATTCTCAGTCTACTTTGACAAACACAGAGTCACCTTCTCCTTGTGTGGTTCTCATGAGACAGAGGACTGAAGGGTGGAATTTTCAAGAAAAACTTGGTCCAGTGTGATGGGATCTCTAAGTGGACTCTTGGTAACCAAGGGCACCAGATCTCCTAACTATTCCTAGCCTTTAGATCTTTGTTGGTGTATAATTGTTCCTAGAAGTCTCTTATGATCTTTTGTATTTCTGTGCTATCAGTTGTAACATTTCTTTCATTTCTGATTATATTTGAGTCCTCTCTCTTTTTTTGCATGGTTTGAGTCTAGCTAAAGGTTTGTCTTATTTATCTTTTAAGAAAACTAGCTCTTAGTTTGACATTTTTCTTTGTCATCCTAATCTCTATTTCATTTATTTCTGTTCTAATATTTGTTATTTCCATCTTTGGGCCAACTTTGTTCTTCTTTTCTAGTACCGTGCGATATGAAGTTGTTTCTTATTGTAGGCATTTATCACTATGCGTTTCCTCATTGAACTGAGTTTGCTCTAACTTGTAAGTTTTGATATGTTGTATTTCCAATTTTATTTGTCTCAAGGTATTTTAAATATTTTTATTTCTTCTTTGACCCACTGATTGTTCACTATTACCAATATGTTTTTTAATCTCTACATATTGTGAATTTTCCAGTTTTCTTCTAATAGTAGATTTCTAATGTCATGTCATTGTGGTTGGTAAATACACTTGATATGATTTTAGTCTTTTAAAATGTATTTAGAGTTGTCTTGTGGACTAACATATGATCTATCCTAGACTGTATATGGACTTAAGTTCATATATGCTTAAGAAGAATGTGTATTCATTGCTTTTGGATAGAACGTTCTATAAATGTTAAGTCCATCTGGCCAAATGTGTCACTTAAGTCTAATGTTTCCTTATGTTTTTCCATATGATCTACCCATTATTAAAAGTAGGATACTGAGGTTCTTTACTATTATTGTATTACTGTTTATTTTTCCCTTTAGATCTGTTAATATTTACTTTTGTTTAAAAAGTGTTCCTATATTGAGTACATAAATATTTTTACAAGTGTTATGTTCTCTTGTTGGATTGACCCCATTACCATAACCTAATTACTTTGTCTTGTATTATTAATAGAATCTTTGTCTTAAAGTATATTTTATCTGATATAAGTATTCCTACCTCAGCTTTTTTTGGTTTCCGTTTGTATGGAGAATCTTTTTTTAACCTGTTAACTTTCAATCTGTGTGTTTCCTTAAAGCTAAAGTGAGTCTCTTATAGACAATATATTGTTAGGTCTTTTTTTTTTTTTTTTTTCCTCTCTGATGGGTTGATCCTTTCTTCCACCTCATCTGGTCTGCTGTTGACCCCCTTTCTTGAACATTTCAGTTATTATATTCTTCAGTTCTGTGATTTCTGTTTGGTACATTCTTACATTTTCTATATTGGTTGATAAAATTTTCACTTTGTTCATGCCTTGTTCTCCTGACCTTGGTGAGAATCTTTATGATTGCTATTTTGAACTCTTTATTAGGTAAATCACTTATCTTCATTTTATTAAGGTTGTTTTCTGAGATCTTATCTTGTTCTTTTGTTTGGAACATATTCATCTGTCTCGTTATTTTTCTTAACTCTCTGTGTTGATTTCTGTGTATTAGATAAACCAGCCACCTCTCCTGGTCTTTAATGAGCAGTCTCATGTAGGAGATAAGACTTATCATACAACCCTGCCATAACTCTTCCTTTTGTTTGGAACCTTTGTGATTGTCCAAGCAGCCTTCTTTGTTCTTCCTGGCTCTCCTAGTAGTTGAGGATATGCCATTGACAGGTGCCAACTCCTGTCAATGTCCCAAAGCAGAGGATGTCAATCAGCAACTTGAGCTTAGGGACACAGTAAGTTAAAAACTGGATCTCTCTGTTACTCGTGGACACAAGCCCAGTGGTCACCAAAGCCAGGCTATCAAGGGATACATCCTCTGGGCATCAGCCACAAAAGCTTGGGCACCAGATATGTGCGCGAGCTCCTTTCTCAGACACGGTGGCAGTCTGGGTAAACGTGGCAGAGGGTCAGTGAGAAGACCGTGCCAGCTGGCATCCCCCTTCTCTGAATAGGATTGTAAATTGGCCCCTAGATGTATGTTAAGTTGGAAACCTGTGCTTCTAGGACACAGCTTTAAGCAGGACGCTGCTTTTAAAAAAGCAAATAGGCCTTTTTTCAGGCCTGTCTATCTGCTGTCTCTACAGTGTGCCCTAGAGGACGGCGGTCAGGAATTCTTCCTCTGTTTGTTTACAGTTCTCTAGGACCCACAGATACAAGCCCCACAGGGCACCAGAACCAGATGATAAGGGGGGAGGGAGTCCCAAGAGTAGAAGCTGCAAAAACTGAAGCACTGGATCTGTGGACCGGCTCCTTTCTGAAGGGAGGCAGAGTGAAGGTCAAGGTGGCCTCTGCCAGCCTCTGCAGTCTCCGGAGAGGACCACAGTCAGTCCCGAGATGCGTATCCAACTAGGAGCCTTCCGCTCAGCCCAAGGCTTTTAAGATAAATAAATAGGCCTCTCTCCCTGAACAGTTGGGTGTGTTTTAGTCTGCTGCCTCGGCACTGCATCTTGGGCGCTTTGAAACGAGCAGCACCCGATGGGGCCCCCAGGCACGGAGACTTTCCTGTGCCCCTTGTTGCTTGTTCACAGGGAATAGACTGCAGCCTCCATGTCCTTCCCTGAGTCCCAAAGGGAAGATTCGAACAGCTGCTAGTCCGGAAAGGGAGGGGATGTGGAGACAGGGGAGGAGGAGTCACGAAACGATAGCGCAGCCTTGGAGCCGGCTACTTCTCCCCTCAAGGGACACACGTAATGACATGTTTGAGCTCTTCTGCAGAACTAAACTCCCAGCAAATGGGAGATGTTGGCTAATTGATGAAGCCTTCTTTATTCCAAAAAGAAGCTCATTAGGAGACCATTTCTTTATATTTAAAATGTGTCAGTGGTAAAGAACATAGAAGTGGGAATAGCTTTTTTCCTGAATCCAGTCAATTTATTACTTTCAAGTATTTGGTCCATATACATTTAATGTAATTTTTATATGGTTCAGTTTATGCACAGCATCTCATTTTTTGTATAATATTTATCTCATTTATCTTTATAACTGCTTTTCTTTCTCTCCCTTCTTTTAAAAGATAATTTCAGGGGTTCTTTTTTTGAGCATTCTGTTTTATCACCTCTATATGCTCATTAGCTATCAGTTCAGTTCAATTTAGTCGCTCAGTTGTGTCTGACTTTGCAACCCCATGGACTGCAGCATGCCAGGCTTCCCTGTCCATCACCAACAGCCGGAGCTTACTCAAACTCATGTCCAACGAGCCGATGATACCATCCAACCATCTCATCCTCTGTTTTCTCCTTCTCCTCCTGCCTTCAATCTTTCCCAGCATCAGGGTCTTTTCCAATGAGTCAGTTCTTCACCTCAGATGGCCAAAGTATTGGAGTTTCAACTTCACCATCAGTCCTTTCAATGAATATTCAGGACTGGTTTCCTTTAGGATGGACTGGTTGGATCTCCTTCCAGCCCAAGGGACTCTCAAGTGTCTTCTCCAACACCGCACTTCAAAAGCATCAATGCTTCGGCACTTGGCTTTCTTCATAGTCCATCTTTCTCATCCATACATGACTACTGGAAAAACCATAGCCTTGACTAGATGGACCATTGTTGGCAAAGTAATGTCTCTGCTTTTTAATATGCTGTCTAGGTTGGTCTTAGCTTTTCTGTTCTTACGTTTATATTTGTTTTAGAATTACGTGTGTCTTTAAGTCATCCTAGTCGTCTTTGATTTAATGTCGTATCTCTTCAAGTGTAGTGTTAGAAGTCTTACATGTGTTTCTACTTATATCCTCCTGTCGTCTGTGCTGCCTCTCTCATATTTTCATATTATATGAACGCTAAAGCACAAGTTATTTTTCTTTAAGCAATCATTTATCTCTTAACAAATTAAGAAAAAAGATTATTTAGATTTATCACACATTCATCTTTTCAAGGGCTCTTCCTTTCTTAATATAGACGTGAATTTCTCCCTTACAGTGTTTTACTTCAACCTGAAGAACTTTCTATGACATTTATTATAATATGAGTCCTCTAGTACTAAAGCCTTGAAACTTCTGTTAATCTGAAAATGTTTTTGCACTGCCTCTGTTTCTGGAGAATTTTTTTTTTTAGGTACAGAATTGTAGCTTGTGAGGTATCTAGTTTTGTTTTTTCATTTCAGTACTTTACAGATGTTCCATTCCTTTCTGACCTGTATTGCTTTTGATAAACACAGCAGTTACTCTTTATTATTGTTTTTCTGTTTGTGACATGTCTTTTCTTTCTTTGCGTCTGCTTTTAAAACGTTTCTCTTTATCTTCTGTTTTCAACATTTTTAATATGATATGCTTAATGTTTGTTTTTTCTTATAATTATTTTGTGTGAAATTCGTTAAGCTCCTGGGGTTTTGATTGCTAAAAAAATATTTTGGAATAATAATATGGACACTTTTGTTCAAATATATTGCTTTTGCCAAAATTCATCTCTTTTCTCTTTTAAGGACTTTAGTTATATGTATGAAAACCATTTTATGTTGTCCCATAGATCACTAAGTGTCTATTCACTTTTATCTTTTAATCTTCTCTGAGCTTCACTTTTAGACACCTTCTATTGATCTTTCTTGAAGTTAACCGGTCTTTTCTTTTGCCATTTCCAATTTGCTATTGATGTCATTAGTGAATTTTTTCCCCTCAGACACTGTTTTTAAATCTTGGAATTTCTATTTGGTTCTTTTATTGTTTGCATTTCTCTGTTGCGATTTGCCTCTTGTTCACTCATTATGTCCATCTTTTATTTAAATCAGTTTAATTCTAATTATAATCCATTTAAAAACCTGTATTTGCTCATTCTAACATCTGTGTCATGTCTGGGTTTCTGTGTTTTATTTCTCATGTTTACTTTTTTCCTGCTTCTTTTATTGTCTATTAATTACTGAATGTATGCTAGGCACGGTAAATTCTGCATTGTTGAAAGTCTATATTGTTGAGATATGGTTTAAATTATCATCCTTTAAAGATGCCTGTGTTTTGTTTTAGTTGGCTTTTAAGTAGCTGGAGTCTCATTATAATCAGAGCCTAATGTGGCTCTGATTATTGGCCTAGAGTTACCATTACTTCTACGGCTTAGTGTTTATCAGGTCTCACCTGAATTTTCTGGCTACTCAGCGAAGTCTGTCCACTTGGAGTAGAGTTGAAGTTGCTCCCAGTCCTGTGCCACCTTCGGGAGCTTCATTCATCTCCCCACCATCAGTAGCTGTTCTCTGCCAGGCCTCAGTGAGTTACACCCTCTGGATGAAAATAGCATTTGGCTAATGACTCAGTAATTAATCTTCCTATAGAGAACAAACTGTTTCAGATATTTTTATGACTAGAAAATTATTGGCATTTGGGGAGGGGTTTATGAAATACTGTTTAAAAAGAGATGTGTAAGCTGTTCTTTTAGGATTCATCAGAACATGCAAAGGGATATTTTTGATATTATTTCCTCAGACTTTAATTGTATTGCTCTTATATTCCACCCCCCCTTTTCATATTCCATCTGTTTGGGGTTTTTAAACCTTTGTTTCCAGATCTTTTATTTCTATTTTTAATATGTATATTTATTTTAATCTAACACTTTAATTAGATTTTAAAGTCAATTTTGAGTACTTTTTTAAAACAAGCATTTGCCAACTTGTATAGATCCTTCCATAAATCAATGTAATTTCCTAAATACTAACATTTTCCCCCACCACTTCACTGAATGCTAAAGCACATTTTTATGTAAGAATCAACACAAACAAGAAATCATTTGTGTGCTATGCTTTCCACATAAAATCATCAGGCAGATCTTCTAGTGCTTTTAGTTGTATAAGCTACAAATTAATAGAATCTATTATTTTGAAGATGTTGTAAGTCATGCCTCATTCTAAAGGCAGAATAACAACATGGATGTGACTATAGATGTACCACCTAAGGTTCAAACAAACCAGATTATTTTATCAATTGGAATTTATTCTTTGGCAGGCAACAAGCTCATCTACTTGTAGTGTGAAAGTAAAGCAGAAATTCTTTTAAAAATGTAGCAACAGCCATGGAAAACAGAATGGTCAGGCATCCTACGGAGAAGCATGAGATAATCATTCTCCAGTTAACTTGGTTTCAGATTTTATTTCATTTATTTATTTAAGCTGTGCCACACAGCGTGTGGAATCTTAGTTCCCTGACCAGGGGCTGAACCCACACCCCCTCCAGTGGAAGCTCGTGGTCTTAAACACCGGAGCAACACTATCAGGGAAGTTCCCAAATTTTATTCTTTTTCTTTAAAATGATGAATCTACTTTTATCCATCACGTCACAGAATGGGGGAAATCTGAATAAATTGCTTTTTGAGAGTGCTCTAGATTTTGGCAAGAAGTATGCTTGGGGAGGGCATTGGGGATTTGGTTTGTTTGTTTGACCACCTTCACATTCCTGTCTTTTACCCTTCTCCTTTCCTATAGGTTTTCCTGTTTAAGCCTCTTTTCTGCCCTCTGCCACATTTTTTTTTTTTATGACTTTGCCCATTTAGTTCATTTCCTTTATTCTTTCCTGAACACAAAACTGAAGATAAACACTCTCAGTTTTAAAAATGCTAATTTCTTGTTCTTGGTCAAGGCCCAGTTTCTCCCAAATGATGAAACTAGAAACTCTTGGCTTCATCCTTTGCTTCCTGTCTTACTTGTTCCTGACCCAGAGCCTCCAGAATTGTCCATATTTCTTCCACATTCCTTCCCATCCTCTTCATTTTGACTAGTCTAATGAAATCATCCAAACTGAAAGGAGAGCTGAATTTGTATACTTTCTTGCATAAATCAAGATAAGTTAAGCTGCTGTAACAGACAGACCCAAATCTATAATGGTTAAACATAGAGGAGGTCTATTTCTTGCTTATAAAACAACCTGCTGTGGGTGTTTAGGCTGCTGTCCTCCATATGATGATTCAGAGGCCTGGGCTCCTTCCATCCTGAGGCTTTGCCGCCCTCTGCTCCTTTGATGAGGCAGCATGGTCATGATGGGTTTACTATACTCAGGTCTTGGTGGGAGAGAACATAACAGAGGGCCGTCCACCTCTTAATGGTCTGGACCCAGAAGTGGCCCACAGCGCTGTGGGAATGATGGAGTCAACTTAGACGTGAATCACACACTCGTCACACGTCCGGCTCCTACCAGGAGAACATGGAATGGGCAGTCCGCAGCACGGGACAGTTCAGTTATTAGACAGAGTGATAGTGGGTCAGATAACTTTAGATGGTCCATACATTTTAGAAGAGTTCCTTCCCATATTTGTACACTGTGTCATTTAGGTTGATTTTCACAACTTGCTAAGGTTAAGAAAATGAGGGGGGCAAATAAGACACTGTGGACCATATGAAGATTTTGAATCAATTTTGAGAGATTTAAGGAAGATACATATTTTTCTGCCAAATGTGAATTTAGATATGGTAGTTAAAATCATGCACTCATGTAGTCATACTTTCTGGGTTCAAAGCCAGGACCCATGATATCTTACTTATGTGACTTCCTAACCCTGCAACCTTGGACTGACTGTCTTCTCAATGCATCAGATTCTTCTTCCATCAAATGGAAAGGATAATAGTGAATACTTCATAGGTTTGCTCTGGAGAATAAATGAGATAATAAATGAGACAATGCACACACATTGCTTTACGTTGTGAATACCTGGCACATAGTAAACACTCAATAAATATTATAATGTAAGTGAAAGTCACTCAGTCATGTCCAACTCTTTGTGACCTCCTGGACTATACAGTCCATGGAATTCTCCAGGCCACAATACTAGAGTGGGTAGCCTTTCCCTTCTCCAGGGGATCTTCCCCACCCAGGGATCAAACCTACATCTCCCACATTGTGGGTGGATTCTTTACCAGCTAAGCCACCAGGGAAACCCAAAAATACTGGAGTGGGTAGCCTACCCCTTCTCCAGTGGATCTTCCCGACCCAGGAATCAAACCAGGGTCTCCTGCATTGCAGAGTTCTTTACCAACTGAGCTATCAGGGAAGCCCAAATATTATAATAGTAATGGCAATTGTTGTTAGAATTATTATTAATTCTCTCAACCCAAGTACATACCTGCTTTCCAGGTGTGAGCAATTTCTGGCTCTAAAAGAGAAAACTCTTGACAAATGTTAGACCTCAAAAAGTAAAAAAAAAAAAAAAAACCCTGGAAAACAAGAGCATTATTTATTTAATTTCATGCCTTCTGAACTAGCTTTGCCTCCCGATGATATTTCTATTTGTTCTCACAAAAGTCAATATTTTCCTGTTTCACCATTTACAATAGATTTTTATGTGGGACATATAAACAGTATATGAAACTATGTAAATTACATTCTTCCAAGCGTAAGATCAAAATAGAAAGGAAGGTATGGGCCTGCTGCCTTGGTTCACACGAGTGGTGGAAATGCCAATAACTTTGCTTCTGCAGAAACCAAAAATCAGTAGGGAGGGCATGTTTGATAATTAGAGGTTTCAGAATAGGGCTCTCAGGCAGGGGTTCAAATTCATGAGGATAAACACATCACTGGGTTAAACTTTGGTGACGAAGGAAGAGCTCCGTTTGGTTTTACATCAGTGTACAGAAGTGTATTCACGCTTCTCCTTGCTGTTCTCTAAGCCAGTCCTCCTGAGACCTGATGCACCATATCTAATTCTTCATAAATCAGCTAAACTTTAGAGTGGTATTGACAGTGGCTTTGCTGACCCCATTGTTTTCCATCAAGAGTTTTATTCGGCTTCAAAACAATTTGCCGTGAACGCCCTTGTTTGCTTGCCACACAGGTCTTTGTTTGGGCTGAAAACTTTGATTTATAACTGCAAATAATTGATGGCTGTGGGGTAAGGGGACCATAGCCCATGCTCCTCCTCTTTCAATCTTCCTTTGCCCAGAAATCCACATAGTGGCACATTCTCAAGGGAACAGGGCTGGGAAATTTTCCATATACCCAATGGGAGGCCATTCATCATGGTGAGGAGCGTGTTTGTGAAAGGAAAGAAAACAAAAGTCAGACCACCTCAAGATGGCTTATCAAAAGACTAGATGTTAAAGCTGAGGTATTCATTGTGGGGCATTTTTAAAGAAAACCAAGCTATCTCATGAACCAGATATACTTGATACTCTAAAAGTGAAATTTGATATTGGTACTTCAGATTATTAATATTGAGAAGCCTCTTCAGAGCCCTTGACAGGTTGCTTGGTCGTTGACTGCAGAGCATTTGGAAGCTCTTTTTAAGTGGCACAGTCTTTTTTGTAATAATGGAGAAAGGAAAAAAATACAGATTTTTTTGTTTTGTTCTGTTTTTGACAGCCTCATAGCTTGCAGGACCTGCCATTCTAGAACTTGCAGAGTTTAAGGCTGTGTTCCCTCCTCACCCTCTAGGTTTACTAATTCAAAAAGGGTCAGTGGAACTTTCTAAATTACACTTTTCTTTAGGATTCAAAAATTGATACTAAGTTTCTGAAAGTAATTTGTGATTCTTCTCAAGGATTGGAAAGAACAGAGTGAGCCATTATTTTTTCATATTCATTGTGAAGATATCAGACTCTGTAATTTATTTTCAGTTTATTTTGGTTTTTCTCTATAAAAATTACCTTGCCAGCTAAGGATATATCAGGATATTTCAATAGTCTACTGAGAAAAAAATTACATACACACTTTTACAAGTGAATTATACTTCCAATATTAGAGTAACACATCACTAGATGCAGTAAATTTTAGGTGATTTATTAACACAAAGTATTTTCATGATTGACAATGTTAATCCATCAAGGAAAAGTAAAGGAAGTAACAAAATCAAAGAGAATTGTAAGCTGAGGGGAACTGGATCATATCCTACAAAAACATCTCAAATTATGACAAGAGCTTTGTTGAAATATCAATATTGCTTAATATCAATTACTATATTTACTAAGTAAACAGCTCTTACCATCAAAGTGGCATTGAAAATGGTCTGAGGCAGACATGTCATAGTGCACTTTTTTCATGCACCTATTGATATAGCCATTATTTGAAGTAATTTGCTTTATTTTGCATTGTTTTATCTCAGTGAAATTCAGCAATATCAATTCTCTCCTTGGAAGAAAAGCCAAGAACAGTTCATTTCCTCCTCTTTAAAAGGGGTCTGAACTGATAAATAGTTCCCATGTGAATGACGGTAAAGTCAAAATGGGAGTAGTGCTTTTCATAGATTGTATTCCTTGTTAAATCAGAATCCTTTGAAATGAGTAAAAAGACATTTCCCAGATGTTGGTACGTTAGGACTCAGAACCCCACACAGTGACACAAGAATCAATGGGTCTTGGGGAACAATCCCGTATCATTGACCATATGTGAGATGTATCAGTGACTTCAATCCAAGTCTACCAGTATGACTTATCAGAAAAATATTCATTAACAAAATGACAGAAAGCGGTATTTAAAATCCATAGTTAATCTGAATGAAAGTGCAAAATAACACAGACATAGGACAACTGCGAAGAATTAAAAATCTATTTCCTTGACGGGGATGGGAGATGAATTCTGCAATAGGTTATCATCGGAAACAACTTGGGACCTTTGCTTATCACCAGAAGGAACTTCAAGATAAAACCCCTATGCAGATAAGGAGCACGTACTGCAGCGTTTTTTAGTTCTTTTCTGGGAAAAATAAGTATCTGAAGAAAGATTTCAATAGAGGATATTAAACCTCTCCAAACTTCTGATATTTGCTCTTAGTTTTAACGACTCTGCATTTCAAAACCAAAATTTACTTGTTTTGTACAAGTATTTTTTTCAATATTCTTTTTAAAAAATTTTTAATGGAATATAGTTGATTTAAAACGGTGTATTTATTTCTAGTGTACAACAGAGTGAATCAGTTGTACATATACACGTGTCCACTCTTTTTTAGATTGTTTTCCCATAGCAGCCATTGCGGAGTATTCAGTGGGTTTCCCTTGCTGCACAGTAGGTCCTTGTCAGTAATCCACTTTACGTATAGTGTTGTGTGCACATGTCCACCCAGCCTCCCAGCTTATCCCTAGCCCTCCTCTCCCTGGGTGACCACAGTTTGTTTTCTACATCTGTGACTCCCTTTCTGTTTCGTAAATAAGTTCATTTGTCTGTACAAGTGTTCTAATTTAAGACAACATATCATTCTGGACATTTCCCATTCAACCACCTTCCCGTTGTCTGATGTTGTCATATAGTGAGGATGTTTTATCCTGGCGGATAAGATTTTTTTGTTAGACTTTGGAAACATAACTCCTTAATACAGAGTTAATGAATCTCATCCCACTTTGTGTATGAACAGGTTAAATTAGGCTGAAATAAAATATTCATGGTACTAAGGAAACAGAAATGGCCCCCAAATAAAGTGCAACATTGTAACCATAAGCAGACAAGAATTTCAGAAACAGCCAATATGAACTTAAAAGAGTAATTGCTCTATGATGTATCGTAACAAGCATCTCTTGTTCAAACTTACACTCCATTTTGTAGGGGAAAGAGATGATTTCCTTCAAGAAATGTGTAAAACAATCCATGATCTCAAGACTACTGCATACATATTATTAAAATAAAAAATGAAGCCTATTGGCTGTGTTCCAGAAAAGCTGAACTGGGTAAAGGACATAATGACCAGTCATAACTTAGCTTGCAATTATTTAATTGGGGGATAGATTTTTTCTACCACTGTCCGTGGCAGTAGCTGCCGTTTGATCCCGAGGCTCAGATTAAATGTTTCAACAGTAGTGCTTGTGGAAGGATCTTTGTGGAACAACAAGTCGGTCCCCTGGGCAAGTCCATGTCAACTGCAGTAAAGAGCACTGTGCGAGGGAGCGAGAGGTAGTTTTTTGCTGGATACACAGCACTGAAGGTGCATGGATGCCTTCTGGATGCTTCCTGAGCTTTGAGTGTGCGTGGTCTCCTGATGGCAAAGGTTGGAAGCTGAACTGAGTGTGTCCATGGGTTTTATGATTTCCTTAGGAAAATGAATTCTCAAGTTCCAGTCCTCTTTCCAAGCACAGGTAAGTCTTTGGAGAGCAGGAGAAGTGTACAGAAACTGTGACAAGCCTTTCTTCTCCAGCACTTAATTGCTCCCAAACTGGACCTTGAGCTGGACAGCTCGTGGCTTTATGCCTACTGCAGAATCCACCATCTGCTTCACACGGGGTAGATATAAATTTTATAGAGTCTGCAATTATCGTTTAGTTGGTTTTGGTTTGCTTAGGTTTTTTTTCTCTCAGATACTCTCTGAGCAGTCATAGACAGAATGCCCATAGCAAAGGAGGGCTGGAATATTTGGAAAGTGGGCGGTAAAAGGCACGTGTCACATTAAAAGAGTTGAATACATTTAAAGGCATCCTGGAAATTGAAATCTGAACATCTGTACAGAAAAAAAAGGCAAAAAATAGAATCTGTTGTTGCTACTCTCAATAGTGTGTAAAAAGCTATGGAAAAAGGTTTAATTTGGAGTTTATTTTTCCCTCTGTGATACTGTGATCATATTGGTGTGGTCTGCATATTCTGCAAGTTATGTCAAATTGATAAAAATGCATCCTGCAATGAGGTTGAATCAGAAGGCGCTGCATGGAGATTTATTTGCAAGGTCTGGGGATGTGTTTGAGCATGCTGTTTCACTCAAATTAAGAAACCAATTGCAGCCCGATGCTCTTTTACAGACTTCTAGTATTTGGATAATTGAATGGCTATGCCCTGCCTCACTATGGTTTAAGAGGCATCTTTCTGAGATTGGGGGAAAACGTGGAAACAAGTGCTTTTATAGCCAGGCTCCTGGAATCTGCTGACGAGGCACTTAAGAGAGAAGAGGCGGTCCTGCTGGTTGCTTTAAAAAGTTCACAGAATCTTTCCCATCTGTTAAGTATCTAGCCGAAAAGGTCGCAAACTGTGGTGGTGTTTGAGCTCTTTTGGGAACAGGATTGCAAAGCAAATACTCCAAATGCTGTTTTCTTTTTGTTTCATGTAGGATGTTTTGTTTGTTTCAGATCTTTGCCCAAGATCCTTAAAAAAAAAAAAAAAAAAAAAAAAATGAGGCTCTGTTCCCAAATAAAGTGTCTCTATGCTGCTAATTTGTAAGCAAGTGTTCCCTGAGAATTCAGAGAACATTGAAGTGAAGACTAGTTGTCTGCCTTTTTACTTTTGATGCTGTTTCTAAAACCACATTGCCCTGTATGTGCGGAAGAGACACAACCTCTGAGCTGTCTATCCTACCCCTCACCAGTAAGAGCAGGCTGTTACCTGGAAATTGGAATCTTTGACTCAGATCACGGGCTTCCTCCTTTTATTTTTTCCCAGAAAAGATTGCAAGACAACATTTACAGTTGTGCAAAAGTTCTGTGAATGTCTTAATATTTATGATAAAATATGCCTCTAAGAAGTATGTCGCCCTGCTCTGAACAAGAACTCTCTTGCTTGCAGTGGACACACTCTTCCACATGATTTTGGCTTCCTTTTCTATTAGAAGATTAGCTTTCAGTTGTGTCATTTTTAGTTACGTGATCCGGCACTACTTAAAGCTCTGGTTTTTCTCCTACTCAAGTAACTGGGTTGGGATTGTTGCTGTTGTTCAATTTTTATTGGTGGAAGTCAGGAGTCATCCTTCTCAGGACCTGCTGTGGACACCAAGCTTGTAATTCATCACCACGGTGTTAGAGAGGCTGAAATCTGGACTCTTCCCACTCCCAGCCTTATCCTGGGACTGACGTGCCCCCCGCTTGCTCCCACGTGATGAGCAGTTCCCCTCTCTCCTCCTCACCCAGCGCCCGCCCTGTGGTCCTGGTGGGGGAGCAGGTGTGTTCAGAGCAGCTCTTCTCAGACTCCACTGTGCATCCACACCACCTGAGGGTCTTGTTTACAAGCAGTCTGTGATGCGGCCAGGATGAGGGGGCCCGCGTTTCCGTATTCCGAGAAGACACCCCCGGACGTCAGTGTTCCTGGGCTGTGGGTGGCGACAGTGCAGGACGCCCCCCCCCCATGAGCTACCGTCAGGCAGGCTGTGAACCTGCCCAGGACAAGGGGACAGGGGCGAGAGGAGAGGGACCCTGACATCGATCACCCGTTCCACACAAGTCACCTGCCCTGCTAAGTCAGTGTGCAAGGTCCCTGATCTTTTGCGTGAGTGTGTGGAGAACATATTTTTCTTTTTATTAATTTGTTTATTTTAATTGGAGGCTAATTACTTTACAGTATTGTAGTGGTTTTTGCCATACACTGACATGAATCCTCCATGGGTATACATGTGTTCCCCATCCTGATCCCCCCTCACAACTCCCTCCCCATCCCATCCCGCTGGGTCATCCCAGTGCACCAGCCCTGAGCACCCTGTCTCATGCATCCAACCTGGGCTGGCGATCTGTTTCACATATGGTAATATACATGTTTCGATGCTGTTCTCTCAAATTTTTTCCTTTTTTAATGGGAGGATAATTGCTTTACAACATTGTGTTGATTTATACCGTTCAGTTCAGTCGCTCGGTCGTGTCCAGCTCTTTGCGACCCTGTGGGTTGCAGCAGGCCAGGCTTCCCTGTCCTCCCAATTTCTGCCATACAGCCGTGCAGATGGTCCCCGATCTTTACAACACTCAATACCTGGTTTGAGAGACAGACATGTAAACCATGAGCGGCGATCGAGGATGTTAAACAGATGGCAGTGGCCCTCGGGAGGGAGTGGCTTTGTAACTGTGGGTTGTGTGAGAGGCTCCCGTGCTGATGAGGTAGGAAGGGACCTGTTCAGAGGTGTAGAGACATGACCTAGGTCATGTCAGAGAGAGCTCATGGTTCCTGGGGCAGGTGCTCCATGTGAGAGGACCAGCAAATGCAGCTCACAGTTACTTTAAAGAGAAAAAGTCCCTCATATGCCAGGCATTCCATGCTCATTAATTCTAGTCTTACAACAAACCTGAAAGGAGTTAGTATTTTCCCATTTTGCAGATAAAGAAACTGTGGTTCAGGGAGATTATGGAACTCCTGGGCAGGTGCACAGCTTGTTGCAGGCTGGGCTGGGTTTCAAGCCCAGATCACCACGACACCAAAGCCCTGTCTGTTTCCCCCGCCAGGCTAGGGGAAGTCAGCAGAGGCCAGATCACCAAGAACCTTATAAACTGGCTAAGGAGGGTGAGCTGGCCCCTTGGAGCAGTGGGGAACCTTGAAAAACTTCTATGTAGAGGGATGGCATTTGGATGTTTGAAAGATTATTCTGGAAGCTGTATGGAGGATAAATGTAATGGGGCTTGTGGAAATAGATGAGAAATTGATGGCTATTAAGCACCCAGAATTTTCAGGCCATGGGTACTCTAGGGAAACATGAACTCATGAAATTCAAGGTCTTACCATCTAGTCTAGGAGAAGAACTTACATACATGAAATAATATGCCAGATACAGGATCTGAAAGTACTGCAATTCAGACTTAACCTTGAGTACATGGAGTGTCGGAGGACCATACCTGCTGGTAAATGATCTTGTCCGAAAGCAGGAGGAAACGAGGGTGGAGCTCTGTAATTCTGAAGACCTGATGCCTTAAGATCCACTCACAGAGTTACCTAGATCCAGTTGAATCTTCACACACCCATAACTGTCTGCTGTCTGCTTATGGGCTCTTTGGTGCTGTTTTTCAGCCTTTCCACTGTTCCTTTCACTAACCTCTATTTGAAATTCTTCCCAAAAGGCTGCCTTTTCCACATCCAGGGATAACGGCTTGTGCAGTATGTATCTGCTGTGTGTGCCCAGTCGTGTCTGACACGTTGCAGTCCCATGGACTGTAGCCCGCAAGGTTCCTCTGTCCATGGGGTTTTCCAGGCAGGAATACTGGAGTGGGATGCCATTTCCTGCTCCAGGGGATCTTCCCGACCCAGGGATGGAACCCACATCTCTTGAGTCTCAGGTTGCGTCGACAGGCGAATTCTTTACCGCTAGTGCCACCTGGGAAGCCCATGTTGTATGGATAACCATCAAAGAACAGTCATTTCTGGAGCGCCCACTTCATTCTGGGCAAATAGCAAAATTGCTCTGGAGAAATCCCATGAGCAAGGTAATGTCATTCTCTCTTTACAAAGGAGGAAAGAGCAGCACAGAGCAACTAATGAACTTGCTCGGGACACAGAGCTGCTGAGAGTCAGGATGCTGACCAAGGTCTCCCTGACCACAGAGGCTCTGCGTCTTACCCTTGGCAGCACTACCTCCCTTGCATCCCAAGTTCCAAAACTGCGTTACTTGCTCAATGTGTTTTTCTTGCCACTAACGCTTGAGAGGAAACTAAAGGGCTTGTCTTGTTGTTGGACGGATGAGAAAAGACAGACTAGGGAAATAGGAGGATCGTCCCAAGACCAAGGGCTGCTCTTCCCCCCTCTCCTGGCCTCTGGTCCTTCTCTGGTCTCCAGGCCTCATCCCAAACGTGGCTGTGTGTTGCAGGAGCCGAAAAGTCCCAATGCCTGGGTTTGAAAAATATGGATGCCTGCGTCAGCATTCTGCTTCACTTGGTATACAATGCCTTGGAATTTCTGAAGCTCTTCAGGTGATTCTGGCTTGCAGTAGAGTTTGGGAACCACTGTCAGTAGCTCTGAGACAGAAGCTTTGAGATTGGTGTAGACCAGTGGTTCTTCAAGCGTGGTCCCTGCACCAGCAGCGTCAGTACCACTTGCAAGTTATTAATATGCAAATTTTTGGATTCCATACCAGACATGTATATCAGAAACTCAGAGGGTGGAATCCAAAAATCTGTCTTAACACGCTTTCCCAGTGTTTTTGATGCGAGCCCACCACCCCCTTGGCCGTACGTCCTCCCAACAGGTTTATGGTGTGGAGCATGGTGACCAGCTGTCTGCTATTTTTACTGAGGCCAGAGCTCAGGGGAAATATATATTTAAACCCAAATGACACTACAAGGTATTCAGATTTGTATTAAAGATGGATTTCCTGGTAGTGTGGGTTGCCAGCCGCAGGAATAAAGAACCGAGGGAGGATTTTGGAATCTTTCTGGGGGTGGCCAGAGTACTGCACCATCAAAAAGCAAAAAAAAGGAAAAGGAAGGAATCGTCCTCTGGAGAAAACTGAAAGCAGTGAGTACTGTCTCTGACTCCAGTCGTTTGCGGCCCTCCCTTCCTGTGCTTTGAAGTCAGCAGGGATGTATCCTTAACGGGGAAAAGCTCAGAGCAGTTGGAATCTGCATCTTCCCCAAAGTTCCGCGCTGACGGCAGAAAGCAGGCACTCCCTGCCCGCCTGAGAAGGGTAGGGCTGGGTCACGGTCAGCAGAGTGACTTCTCCCCTGCCTCCTTCCCATTATCGGGCCACTTAATTGGCATCATTTCCCTGCCTCCGCAATTATTTTCTTCAACATTATAATTTTAAGTAACTCAGTATATTAGCCTATTTCCCTAATGCCCACTGTTGCATGTTCATTCAGTGTGGCTGTTTTTTGTCATATTTTTCAAGTATTTCCCTCTGGGCTTAGTATCTGCTTGAGTTCTGTTTTATTGGTTCTTTGGACAATGGCTTGTGAAAGAATTAAGAGTCCAGCATGTTGGAGTGAGAGAGGTGTTAATGGGATATAATTGTTTAAACTGAGGACTCTTTGAAGCCCCAGGATGGGAGGAAGAGCTGGAAATATTCATGCAAGTCTGGGTACCCTCGGAAGAATTAAGGGAAATCATACCTAAATTTATTGCATAGATTCCAAAGATCCAGATGTTTGACATTAGTCATTAGTCACCAATCCTAAAATGCTTTATAATATATGTGCAAAACATTCCTCTATGTATTATTTATTTTTAATTGTACCATTTTCAACCAATAACTGACTTTGAGTTTTGATTTGGACATCATTTGCCTTTTTCTGTTTCTAACACGTCATGAAGAACCTATGTCTAAAGCTCGCAAAAATGCTTAAGGCAGGAGGCAAAGAGGGTGGGGAGAAGGGCAGCTTAGCTGTTTTTACCTGGGCTGGGTGGGTGTTTCACCTCCTAGTGTCTCAAGATGATGAATCTAGGGGTGACCCTGCCTCTTAATTATCTGACAGTTGAAGACCCTGGGAAGACCAGTCTATTCACAGAGAAGATGTTGTCAAAAGAAAAATAGACCCCCTCGGAACGAAAATGGCTTGGTTACCGTTTCAGCTAAGAAGTGAGATGAGATATGAAGTGATGTTTTATTTCACGTTACCTGAAACCTCTCAGATTAAGTCTTCCCTAGCCCCTGGAATTGCATAAGGAGACACAGACCAGCCTTTATTACTAGCAGCAGAGAATAAGAGCTATGTCTCGCTACTTTCAGTGGCCTTTCTGTGTGAGTTGTTTCTTCGAGTTCTTTGGAGTGATTTAACTGAAAAGGGTGCAAGTGGTCTGAAAGGTGGAGGAAGAGTGAGCCATCGGTGACAGCGTGATGAGGATTCTGCCCACATCACATTTCCACATTTGTTCTGTTCATTTCAGTTGCTCAGTCGTGTCCGACTCTTTGTGACCCCATGAATCGCAGCACGCCAGACCTCCCTGTCCATCACCAATTCCTGGAGTTTACTCAAACTCATGTCCATTGAGTCAGTGATGCCATCCAGCCATCTCATCATCTGTTGTCCCCTTCTCCTCCTGCCCCTAATCCCTCCCAGCATCAGGGTCTTTTCCAATGAGTCAGTTCTTTGCATGAGGTGGCCAAAGTATTGGAGTTTCAGCTTCAGCATCAATCCTTCCAGTGAACACCCAGGACTGATCTCCTTTAGGATGGAATTGTTGGATCTGCTTGCAGTCCAAGGGACTCTCAAGAGTCTTCTCCAACACCACAGTTCAAAAGCATCAATCCTTTGGGACTCAGCTTTCTTCACAGTCCAACTCTCACATTCATACATGACCACTCGAAAAACCATAGCCTTTGCTAGATGGACCTTTGTTGGCAAAATAATGTCTCTGCTTTTTAATATGCTGTCTAGGTAGGTCATAACTTTCCTTCCAAGGAGTAAGCGTCTTTTAATTTCATGGCTGCAATCACCATCTGCAGTGATTTTGGAGCCCCCCCCCAAAAAAAAAGTCTGAAACTGCTTCCACTGTTTCCCCATCTATCTGCCATGAAGTGATAGGACCAGATGCCATGATCTTAGTTTTCTGAATGTTAAGCTTTAAGCCAACTTTTTCACTCTCCTCTTTCACTTCCATCAAGAGGCTTTTTAGTTCCTCTTCACTTTCTGCCATAAGGGTGGTGTCATCTGCATATCTGAGGTTATTGATATTTCTCCCGGCAATCTTAATTCCAGCCTGTGCTTCTTCCAGCCCAGCGTTTCTCATGATGTACTCTGTATATAAGTTAAATAAGCAGGGTGACAATATACAGCCTTGGTGTACTCCTTTTCCTATTTGGAACCAGTCTGTTGTTCCATGTCCACATTTGTACTGTTAGTCAAAGACCACCCAGAACAAGACAGTGTGTGACCTGCTGGACAGAGCACTGAGACGCCATGGAGATAACCAGAGACCACCCTCCACAGTTTAAAGCAGAGAAACTGAAAGAGAAACTACAGATGAAAGAGAAAGAAGATAGGTTAAAATAGAAATATAGCCCAAGTCTGTCCCCAGGTACTGAACAAGAGAGTAAGTAGTTGGTAATGCTGTATTATGTATTGGATTGGCCAACACATTTGTTCAGTTTTTCTGTAAGATGGCTCCAGTATTGCCTAGTCATCTTTAACTTCATCTGAAACAACTTTGTTAGATTGTTTTGTGACACCTGTCATATCGGCATGCATTAAAAAAAAAAAAAAAAAAAAAAAACCACATCAAAATTGGTGAATTTTGTGTAGCTATTTCAATTTTGAAGATGGAAGAGTAAAAGCAACATTTGGGGTATAGTATGCTTTATTATTTCAAGAAAAGTAAAAACGCAACTGAAACACCAGAAAAGATTTCTCCAGTGTGTGAAGAAGGTGCTGTGACTGATTGAACATGTCAAAACTAGTTTGTGAAGTTTCCTGCTGGAGATTTCTCCCTGGACCTTGCTCCATGGTCTGGTAGATGAGTTGAAGTTGATAGCGATCAAATCAAGACATTAATTGAGAACAATCAACATTACACCACTTGGGAGATAGCCAACATACTCAAAATATCCAAATCAACTATCGAAAATCATTTCTACCAAGTTGGTATGTTAATTGCTTAGATGTTTTGATTCCACATAAGTTAAATGACTAAAACCTTCTTGATTGTATTTCCACATGCAATTCTTTACTTAAACATAAGGGAAACCTTCCATTTTTAAAACAAATTGGAATGGTGAATGAAAAGTGGAGACTGTGCAATAAAGTAGGATGGAAGAGATCATGGAGCAAATGAGATGAACCACTACTAACCACACCAGAGGCCTGTCTTCATCCAAAGAAGGTGACGTTGTGTGTATGGTAGGGTTGGAAGGGAGTCCTCTATTACGAGCTCCTTCCAGAAAAACAAATGATTAATTCCCCAAAATACTGCTCCCAATTAGACAACTGAAAGCAGCATTCGATGAAAGCATTCTAAATGAGTCAACAGAAAATGCATCATCTTCTGTCCAGATAATGCAAGACTGCAGGTTCTTTGATGACTATGCAACTCGGCTGCGAAGTTCTGATTCATCCACCTTGTTCTCCAGACACTGCACCTTCAGATGTCCTTTTCTTTCAGTCTCCACGATATTCTCTTAATGGAAACAATTTCAATGTCCTGAAAGACATTAAAAGGCACCTGGACTGCCTTCTTTGCTCAGAAAGATAAAATGTTTTGGAAGATGGAAGTATGAAGTTGCCTGAACAATGGCAGAAGGTAATGGAACAAAACAGTGAATACATGGTTCAATAAAATTCTTAGTGAAAATGAAAAATGTGTCTTTTATTTTTACTTTTAAAACTGAAGGAACTTTTTGGCCAATCCAATATTTAGTGCTGCTAACAGAGTAGCTCTTAAGTGTTTTCACCACAAAAGAGAAGTGAAAATTATGGGATGGGATGCAGGTGGTAGCCAGTACTGTTTAATATGATTTAATCATTTTGCAACATATCAATGTATTAAATCTACACACAGTGTCCCTTAAGCATACAGAGTGGTATGTGTCAATTTTATGTCAATAAAGCTAGAAAAAGAAATTTAAAAAGAGAGTAACAGGAAAACATGAAGGGTGTTACTTGAATGTTTTTTTAAGATAGTAAAATGACTTCAGTGGGAGCATCAATTCCACCAAAGTTTTATATGAAAATATCTGCAGTCAAAAGTAGTGTCCAGTTCTGCATGAAAGCAAGTTTCTTGATGAAGGGCAGTGCTGGCTCACTCCTGAGCGCCCCCTGGGGTCCTCCCCCCCCCCTCCACCCCGCCACCAGCCAAGCTGCACTCCCTCTGTGCTCCCCTCTTCAGGGCTCTCCCCTTTAAGGCTCAGCTTCACACCCAAGCTCAGCTTGGTGATGATCCCCCTTCTGGGGAGTGTATTTTCCCACATTTATGCTCCTGCAGATCTTACCCCTACTCATGAACTCACGAGTTTTGAGTATACGCTGCATGTCAAGCCTGGGTTAACTCCACAGGGATGAAACAATAGTCCCTGCTCTTGGGTTGCTCACGGCCCTTTGGAGATTCAGACGTGGAAATAACCAGTCCGTGGTACCAAGGAAGTACGGCTGATTTTTGTCTGTTGGTTTTCCTTTTAATAGTAAGTATAACATGCATGCATAAAAGTACACAATACGCATGCAGAAACGTGCACATGTAGAGCTGGGGGCTTTCACCAGGGTCCATGGGGTCCTTGCAGAAAGAGGGCCTGAGAGTACCTGAGGTGTCTGGGGAGGCTTCCTATAGGAGGGGAAGCTGGGGTGAGACCTGAGCAGTGGTAGGTATTTGCAGACAGGTAAGACAGGGGAAGAGAGAGCGGGGATTCCAAGGCAGAAATCCTTCCAGCCCACCTTCTCCAGGAAGATTTCCAGAACTACTCCACCTCTCACCGATCAGCTTCCTTTTCTTCACAACTAGTTACCCAAACCATAGGACTCAACCTTTGAAGTCAGAGACCTCCAATACGCAGTCTCCGTCAAGTTAGTTTCCTTCATGTGTTTCCCTAGTCCCCAGCTAGATGGACTGAAGGATGCAGGGTGAGTTAGGACAATCCTGCCTGTGTACGCTGGGCAAGAGATTTCACTCAGTAGAGGTTCAGTTTCTTCATCGGAAAGGATTCCTGGGAAAAGATGAACCTGGGTCAGGATTGGCAAAATACCTGTGCACCAGATCCAGACTGCCCACTGGTTCATAAATCCAGTTTTATTGGGACACAACCCTGGGAGTGTATTTTCACTTGGTCTGTGGCTGGGGCTTCCTTGGTAGCTCAGCAGTAATGAATCCATCCGCCTGCAGTGCAGGAGACACGGGTTGGATCCCTGGGTGGGGAAGATCCCCTGGAGAAGAAACTGGCAATCCACTCCACTGTTCTTGCCTGGGAAATCCCATGGAGAGAAGAGCCTGGTGGGCTACAGTCCACGGGGTTGCAAACGAGTCAGACACGACTTAGAGACTAAACAACAGCAAGAAAGGCTGTTTTGGTGCCACATGGAAGTTGCTACAGAGACCAGCTGACCCACAGACCTGAAAATGTTTACTGTCATGGAAAAAGTTTGCTGATCACTTAACTGTACATTTAGCATGTATTTATTATTTCTGTTGTCATTAGTCTGGATAAATCTAATTTTTAATGACTCCATTAATGCCTCCTTTTTTAATTTTTAATTTTTGTCCTCCTCCTCAACAACAACGGCTTAACCCCTGCATCCAACTTAAACTGTAAACCTTCTTCATTTTATTAGGCTCATTGCTTGAGGAATTTTTAAAAATGTTTTCCTCTAAGACATTTCAGAAGCTACAAGCCTGTAGCATTTCTGCGTTGAGTAACTCGAATGTCGGCCCTGTGTAAGCAGTGGCTGAGGTCCATTCACTGCTGCAACCTCCGTGCTTGGCTGTGTGTCCAGCTCGAGGGGAGCTATGCAAGAAGGACTGTGCAGGGGCAGTGATTTGTAGTCCTGGTGACGTGAGCCAGCGTGTGTAAAAAGAAAGATGGTAGCAGAACAGGTGGGTACTCCTCAAGACCCTCGGTTTAAAAAAAACAGCTCAGTTATCAGGGACCCCAAGTGAAAGTGCCCCTACCTCGGTCACCTTTGCTGCACCCTTGGTCAAGGTCATTATCACCTGTTCAGCCTTGTTCCGGGGGAGACATCGACCTACTGCTGACACTAAGTTTCTTGTGTGACATTGGCTAAAGGCGAGGGCTCGGCTGCCAAGGACACGCTTTCAAAGAAAATACATTAATCTAACAGGGTATGAACAGGCTGAGCAAAGTGTTCCTTTATAATATCGTAGATAGAAAAGAAAAACTTAGCAGGGGGAAAAGTTCATCTGAAAAATACCAAGATTAAGATGCATATGTATCATTGAATCAAATTATATCTTCTTAGATATTATTATCCTGTTAACATGTTTCCATTACTGTCAATTTTCCTCTAACTTTCTCATGAGTAGTCTCAGAATTAAAAAGAAAGGAAAAACTTTCATTATGCAGTAGATGATGGGTAAACATTTGTGTAAAGGTTTTATTTGGATGCATCTGTCTGGGAAGGACGTTGGGAGTCCCACATTTGGGCTTTTGCTGTCTTTATTTCAGTTTTCCAGTGCTCAGTACTCATCGACAGATTTGAACATGGTGTGTCTTCCCAGAAGTACTTCTGGAGACCGTGGCATACCTCTTCTTTACATCACCTCTCCTCTGTTTGCAAGAGTAGTCTCCCAACTCCAAGAGGCAGAGAAGGTGTGGGAAGACATTGGAGGCTGTTAGGACATGCTTTTCCCTAGGGACCATCTTGGCTCCTTAGCCTTCACTCTTTATTCAGTTTAAAACATCATTTCCTGCTTTCACTAGCCTTTGTCCTACTACATGAAACTGCTTTGCCTTTTTTCACCAACAAAGCATCTGGCTACCTTTCTAGGGGATGAGAGGTGACCCGAAGTGTTCACTCATTCACTTATTCTTCCATCCAATGGTTACTGAATACTTACCATGTGCCAGAATGTACTATCAGAGCAGACAACATTTCTGTTTCTATATTCTAGGGGGTAGGGAATAAACCAAAAATGGTTGAACAAGTTACAAGTAAAGGAAATAAGTAATGAAAAGTAATATAAAGGGAAGTTACATGTGATGGTGCTTGATTAGAAAAGTGAATCTAGATAATATTTAATCTGTCTTTCATCCAAACAGCAAGAGGAGTCAGCCTAGCAAAGGTCAGGAAACAAAGTATCCCACATACTAAGATTTAGCAAAGGATGGAGTTTACTTAGTTTTTTTAATATTGGAAAATAAATGGTTTAGGAAAGGCAGAGGAGACTTACACTCAAAATATAAAGCCTGAAGGGTAACCAGATACCTGATTCTTAAGAATATACCTACCCACCAATAGTTTGGCCAACCAAATTGTTTTATATTCTTTGGTATGTTTTTACCAGGCAAAAGGATTGGTATTAAACATAGTCTGTATATCTTGGCAATGAAAAGTGACTCTGCTCTTTCCTGTCTTCTTTCTAATCCCGTGACAATACCAGATAAGTTTAGAGCTGAGTTACATCTTTGGAGTGGATCTGAAAGTGTCTATAGAAATTCTCATCCTGTGATTAGTGTTTGTAATAAAACCAGAAGATTCTGCTCACCACTCAGGAAGTATTGGAGAGGACAGCCCACAGGTGATGTAAGCCAGCTCATCTGCTGGGTGAGGTGGGCGACAGGAAGTGGAGGACCTGGGATTGTTACCCTCGGGTTGAGATGCAGTGTCGTCCACCCATCACTGACTCCTGTTGGCTCTCAGCACCACACTCAGACTGGAAGCAGAGACCATGCCGTTGGATCAGAAAGGAAAAATTACACCTGATACATCTCCTATAGGACACATTGAAGAGGTAGCTGGAGCTGATTATTGGCTTTACTTGGCAGAAGGCATCTCTCGAATTCCATGATGTCGTGTTAGGAGTTTATTTTTATTAGGTCTGTAAAGAGTCAGTGGAGGTCAAGTTTAACCAGAAAGTCGTGGGAGTCTTTGGTGGCTGGAGACTTGCCTTCATGGCACTTCGAGTCTCAGGAATGACGCTCAATGTCGGGCACTGTAACTGAACCTGCAGAGACTCCACACGCTTCCCGGGGACTATTAGTAAGGGCAGAACATGCACATGGGAAAAAGAACTAAGTTACACACATACACAGGGAAACCTGGAAGCCACATTCCCCACTCTCATCCCCAGTTGTCACCACCTGCTATTTTCCATAAAAGTATGTCTTAGGGAAAAAATGTTCTTATCTAGAGTATAAGTATATCCTTAGAAATTATAAAAACCATATTATGTATAATATCCTATATACATCTCTAATCTATATGCTCTTCTGCAAATTACTTGTTTCACATAAATGTTTATCTTTTTATATTGTTACATCTAGGGCCACCTGATTTCCACTTTCTTAAAGGCCGCATTGTTTTATTTTGTGGTGGTGTTCAGTCGCTTGGTCGTGTCTGACTCTGCAACCTCATGGACTGCAGCACGCCAGGCTCCCTGTCCTTCACTATCTTTTGCAGTTTGCTCAAATTCATGTCCATTGAGTCGATGATGCTGTTTTACATCATCCTCTGCTGCCCTCTTCT
This sequence comes from Muntiacus reevesi, assembly GCF_963930625.1. NCBI lineage: Eukaryota > Metazoa > Chordata > Mammalia > Artiodactyla > Cervidae > Muntiacus > Muntiacus reevesi. The sequence goes on along the minus strand of NC_089258.1, from coordinate 81,184,168 downwards.
TTTGCCTTCAGTCTTTCCCAGCATCAGAGTCTTTTCCAACGAGTCAGCTCTTCGCATCAGGCCGCCAAAGTATTGGAGCTTCAGCATCAGTCTTTGCAATGAATATTCAGGGTTGGTTTCTTTAGGATTGACTGGTTTGATCTCCTTCTGTCCAAGGAACTCTCAAGAGTCTTCTTCAGCACCACAGTGCTTTTTTTGTAGTTATACCAAAGTTTATTTAGTCAGTCTTTTATCAGTAAACCTTTTTTTATATTTTTCTGTTCAATATGGCATGTCCTTGGCATACTGTTTTGACTCTTTCCACAGGATACTTTGCAGCAGGATTGCTGGGTCAAAGTGCACAAGGATTTTAAAATCTCTGAGAAAATGGCAAATAGCCTCTCGGGAAGTTTATTCCAGTATGCTTTCCCACCAGTCCTGGATGGTGGTCCCTTCTTCCCCATACCTTTCTTCTTCCACTGAGGGTACTTTCAGCTGTTTATATTTTGGCTGCTCTGTTAGGTGAAAATCTGTGTCTCTTTGGTTTGATTTGCATCTCTTTAAAATAATCCAGATTAAAGGGTAAACACGCTGAGAGCAAGATCTGCTGTAACCCTAGTCCAGTTCCTTTATGCAACATGTTGGGGACAGAGTTATGCCAAAATTTTAAAGTGATCAGATTTTGAAAGATAGCATACATAGATGCCATGAATTAGTACCACTCTCAACTCAGTTTGCGCCAGGACTTCCTAATTAAACACATCGACACCTCTGCAACAAAACACATAAATGTCCCCATGAAGTAAGCTAAGATGATAAAACCTCAGGGAAGTTTTCAGCCTTGAAATAATTTTGGACCAGATAAGATATTGCTGCTAAATGAGTTATGGGAGAGAAATTTTGGTATTCAGAGCCATTTGGATTTCAGAATTGCAATTAAGCCACCATGAGCTTGTGTGAAGTATTGCTTTGTGAATAGAGAAGGAAGAAAATTCATCTAGGGATGAGCAAAAACCAGAGAAAATCCTCCACCTGCCCCTGAGGGCAGGCTGAGGACTTTGGAACCATGCAAGGGTAGCTGAAAGGAGCTGCCAAGAGTCTGATTGTTCCTGTAGTTTTCTTTGGCAGGAGCATCTTTGTCCCTCTTGGCCAGCAGTTGACCTCATTATTGGTCATGAAACATTTTGAGATTTGCTAAGCATGGCATAAATGAATGAGTACGTCCCAAACACCAGAGGTGATGCGCGCCATCACAGATGTCGGGGAAGTGACCTAGCTCCTTCTCATAATTCCATCACTGAACAACCCCACTTCTTTTTCCAAGATTTTAGATGATGACTTAGATGGCCCAGATGTGTCTTGCTTTAGACAAGTGTTGAGAAGGACCATGCTATCCCTCTTCTTTTATTGAAGTATAGTTGATATGCAATGTTGTGCCAATTTTTACTGGACAGCAAAGTGATTCAGTTATACATGTATATATATTTACATTTTCCTTTTGTATTCTTTTCCATTATGGCTTATCATAGGATACTGAATATAGTTCCCTGTGCTATACAGCAGAAACTTGTTGTCTGTCCATTCTGTGTATAAGAGTTTGCCTCTGCTAACCCCAAACTCCCAATCCACAGCCCCCTGAGCCCTCCTCCCCCTTCACAGCCACAAGCCTGTTCTCCATGTCTGTGAGTCTGTTTCTGTTTTGTAGTCTGCTTTTGTCATATTTTAGATTCCACTTTAAGTACTGTCATATGGTATTTGTCTTTATCTGACTTCACTTAGTGTGACAGTCTCCAGACCCATCCATGTTGCTGCAGAAGGCATTATTTTGTTCTCTTTTTATGCTGAGTAATATTCCATTATGTATATGTACCACATCTTCTTTGTCCAGACCTTGTTCTCCTGTTGACTCATAGTCAGTCTAAAATTCTGCCATCTTCAGCAGGCTTTTAAGAAGCATACGAGTTCAAGAGCAGATAGATTTGCAGAAGTGATGAGAAATCTGTCCCCAGGAGAAAGAAAGCTGTCCTTAAAGAAAGGTAGGAGAATAGAACTGCAAATATGCCCATAGTTTTTAGTTAATCCAGGGGGTGCAGTGGTAAAGAACACTCCTGCCAATGCAGGAGACATGGATTAGATCCCTGGGTCGGGAAGATCCCCTGAAGAAGGAAATAGCAACCCACTCTAGCATTCTTGCCTGGAAAATCCCGTGAACAAAGGAGCCTGGCGGGCTACAGTCCATGGGGTCTCAAAGAACCAGACACAACTGAGAGTGAATTAACTTACCAGTGTCACTCAGTTCAGTGAATCAAATATTGCTGCTCTGCAAACTTTGCCTCTATAAAGCTAATCAAACCACCTGATAAAGTCAGTATCGTGAATGGGGCCCTGGTCTTCTGCCTTGATGAATGGCAGATCTGAAATTAAACCCAGGGCCATCTTCAGTAGCCTCTTCCACAATTTCTGCCTTTCTGTTTTTGATAAATTTCATCTGGTCAGTAAGATTCCTCTGGTGAGTTTATTCTGTTTGCGCAGAGATGACTGTGTGATGAATTGTATTGGGAAAGATTCAGAGTCTGGGTCCAGGTCCCGAGATCACTTTGCAGCGTTCTCCTTCAGAGGTGCAGGCAGGGGTGGTGCAGGGGGGCCCAGAGGGGCAGGCGTGCCACACACCTTCTCTCCCTGGATGGTCATCTTTGAAACCCTCCACTGTCTCAGAATTCTGAGAAATACACTCTCATTTACAAATATATCAGAACGTCTCATTCTGTTTGACATCATTAGTTAATCTGCAGGAAAAGGCAAATTTAAATCATTGCATGAATATACCACACAACTACTAAGCTAAACTAAACATAACTAAAATGAAAAACAGATATCACCTAGTTTTCATGACTATCCGGAGCAGCCAGCCCTCCAAAACCCTGCTGGTGGAAAAACTGTTAGTATCTGCTACATCTGAACACATGTAAATCTTGTAACCTGTTGGTTCTATGCCTCAGCATAAAAAGCTACTGATAAAAGCAGTAGTATATGTTCACCAAAACACATGCACCACAAGCTGATACTAGTGCTGTTCCCAAGAGCTCACAAATGGAAAATACCCAAAAGTCTATCAGTATGGGAATGGATGGGATGAACAGCAATTAGATGTCATACATCAGTGAGAATGAACAAGGTTACAACTGCATGCAGCTCTGGGCTGAGTCTTACGTCTGTTACAGTGCGTCCAGCTTCCAGTGTGTGGATACTCAGATGCAGAGTCCATCTCCAGTACTGCAAGGATCAGGAGCAATTTTGCTGGAGGATGGAGGGAAAGACTCAGAGGGAGCTTCTATTTGTGAGTCATGTTCTGCTTCTTAATCTGAATGCTGGTCACACTTGTGTTTGGTAAAAATTTAATGAGTAGCACACTTAGAATCTGTGCACTTTTCTGTGGTCTAGCAAAAAGTAAAATATTTTAAAAACTCATGTTGAAGGGCAAGTCATTCTAATTCGAGCATTTTAATTCTAGAGGTAAAATGCTTTCATAATTATGTTATCTTCAGCATTAAATAATTTTTATTTTGGCTCCCTACAGTTTGCTCCACATAGCAAACTTCCCAGGTCCCCACAGAGAATCGACGTGCAGCTGGACATTATTCCTCCTGGTTTAATGAGCTTTAGGACATGCCCTCAGGCTTCTCTGAGGCCTACTGTAAAAGAAAAAAAAAGGAAAAGACAGTAAAAAGATACTAAAACAAGTGCTTTGATAGCACTTTTTAAAAATTCATAACAGGTGTAAAAAGAAATGACAGCTGTTTAGTGTATCCATGTGCAAAAAAAGCAAAACAAAACAAAAGATTTGTGGCACCATAAAGGATATCAGTCATATGTTTTGCCAAGTAAGACTGCACTGCTTCTGATATAATGGTCTCAGTTCCTTGCTTGGCCTTTATCTTGTGAATAATGGATTCAGCTCTTTATAAGCCTCCATGCACTTGGAGGGAAAGACTGAAAGAGCTTGATCACCGAATTTTTGCACTCTCCTGAAATTTCCTTTGTAGGTAGAAAAAGCAGCTTCTATTATCTGCCTTGCCCTTGGGATTGTTTCTCATTTCCAGTGTTCTTACTTGTCAACCTCTTTTTTTCATAGGCCGGGTGCCCTAATTCATTAAATGCGTATTTGGTGGTATAAGCATTGCTCTTATAAGGCAAATAATACCCACTGTACAAGTCGGTATCTTGAACTGATAACTTCTTTTCCTTGCATTATGGATTTTAACAAAAGAGGAAAATTAAAGTGTGTATTTCCCAAGTATAGAAATCCAATGTCATCTAAATGTAACCCGTAGGTGTATTGCGCAGTAATTCTTGGTGGCACAGCTATTACTAATCTCAGCAGGAAAACCACACAGCTCAGATACATGGTTCACACCAGATGCCCCAGAAAGATAGCAGTGGAAAGATAACCAGCAAGGTGTGAGTGACTCACCTCAGAACGGATTCTTGGCCATGAACTGGGAATGCATTACAAAGGAGGCTGTTTGTTATCATCTGCTTTGTAGCAAATCTAACTGCATCTGAGTTCCCTCCAGGATTTATAGCTGCGATATTTCAAAGGTTGCTTTCTCAGACAAGTAAATACACAGTAATGGACCACCATTTAGAAACTTGCTGTTCCATAGGTACATTTTCCAGCTAGCTAAAGCCCATCCTTTAAGTAGCAGGATTTTTTTAAATGTGCACCATGTCAGCTGGAACAGGTATATTGTTACACACTTCTACTTTATAAACAGAACTTAGGGAATGTGGCTTAACTTTTTGCTAAGTTAGTCATCATTATACGCATCAGCTCCTGAAAGGAACTGTTGTGCTGATGTCCTCAAGGCTTTACAGATTCGTGGAGATACGGCCCTATACCAGATGGCCCCAGATTGCCTTTTTTTCTTATATGGTTTCTATGTGTTCTTTTTGTCTCTTCCTTTGCCATCAAGCTATCAGCTATCAGTTCTTGCTTCTATCAGGGATCTTATTTACAGATAAGACTTTTCTAGTTTTCTCCTTCTAATCTAATCTGAATTGTAAGAACATCTAACTGGGTTCAGCATTATTTTTAATGCTGATTTTATTGATTTTATTATCAATGTAGTTATTAAAAGGATGCCTATGTTAATTAAGAAGACATTAAGCAGTAGAAACAGAATGAAACATAAAATAGCAGAAATTTATTTCTCACATACAGAAAAAGTTCAGAACAGGGGTGGAGGTCACCATCAGATGGTTTACCTATTCAGGCATCCTGACTTGAATTCCTTCCATTTCCTAGAGTCCCGATGTCATCTGCATCCCCATGGAGAGAGAGGAAAAAGATGAAGGCATGATGGTGGGAGGCTATTTACTGTGGGCCAGATCAGAAAGGACCACACTGCAACCACTTGCAGTCCAATTGGCTAGGACTCAGTCATGTGGCCAGCTACCTGCAAGGGTGCCTGGGTAGTGTCATCTAATTTAGGTCCAGGAAGAGGGACAGAATGGATTTTGACAGATGGGTACCAGTCTCTACTTAGTATTTCTTTGTACAGGAATTTTGTGGCATTCATTTTGCCAATTCTGTAGCCTTTTTTTTCTTCCCTGTAGTTCTTACAATGTTCAAATTGTACAAAATTTTAAAATTAAAACTATGTGAATTAACTTTAAATTTTATTTAGAATAAAGCTGCATTTTATTTATTTAGGATATGCTATGCAGCTTGCGAGATCCAGTTCTACAAATAGCCAAAGAGAAATCTAACCCTTGAGCCCTGCAGTGAAAGCACAGAGTCCTAACCACTAGACCTCCAGGGAATTCCTGATAAAGCTTTAAACTTACTTTGAGAAAACTGCTATCACTTGAAAATTAGCCTCACCCTTTCAGCAAGTACTTTTGTATCTTTTTACTTTGGCAGATATTCTCTGCCAGTTTCCAGGTGGACCCCTGCATACATTCTAGCCCTGCATTAACACACCAGTGATAGAATCTTGGCTGTGAAGCTTAAGCTTTTGAAGTGACACTGCTTCTGTAAAATGAGCGTAATGATAGACCTGGAAGATGGCAAATGAACAGTAATGTAAGACATGTGAATCGCCTTATTCAGTGTTTGCTGTGTGATAAGCATTCAACTGGTAGGTACAGTAGTGTGTGAGTGAGAGGGAGTGAAAGTCGCTCAGTCGTGTCTGACTCTGTGCGACCTCATGGACAGTAGCCCACCAGGCTCCTCTGTTCATGGGATTCTCCAGGCAAGAGTACTGGAGTGGGTTGCCATGCCCTTTCTCAGGGACAGTAACCTAATAATAATATGATACTATTACTGTAGTATAGTAATTTAAACTCTGTAAATAAATATTTGAGTATATTAGGAATATCACAACACTGATGACATTTCCACTGAGTATGGATACTAAGATGTTACCCCACCCAGCTTCTGCATCCTTTGAATTGCAACACCCCCTAAAGCATAATGGCTTCCCTGGTGGCTCAGATAGGAGCCACCATTGGAGGCATTGGAATCTGCCTCCAATGCAAGGGACTTGGGTTCTACTGCTGGGTCAGGAAAATCCCCTGGAGAAGGGAATGGTTACCCACTCCAGTGTTCTTGCCTGGAGAATTCCATGTACAGAGGAGTCTGGCGGGCTACAGTCCATGGGGTCGCAAGAGTCGGACACAGCTGAGCTGCTTTCACTTTTACAAAGCATGAGTTTTTGTGCTTCTCAGCTTTATTTCTTGAGGAGAATATATTATTTGAAGCATGTACCAGAGCATCTTTAGAAGAATCAGCGGTACTTAGAATTGTGATCTGGAGGAATAAAACGCAAATGTGATAATGGGGAGTTGTAGGAACTGTGGTTTAACTGGTGAATGCATGCACTGTATGAAAATACTAAAATTGAATCATCTTTTGAAACACTCTCCCAGAAAGCAAAATGTACTTGAAAGCTGGATATACTGGTTATTAAAATATGGTTTCTTGGGGTCAAGTGTACCCTTCTACTCTCTGCTCTGTGATGCCTCCCTGAGACGATACAACCACATTCAGTCACAGATCAAATGCATACCTAGCTGGATCCCTGTTTGCCTCCCTCAGAAATGCTCAAGGGTGCCTGGAAAGTAGAACAAGGAAGAAGAAGCAGGCTTGCACGGCGGGAGCACTCCCGTACCCACACCCCTTCACCCAGGCAGTGACAGTTCGCTTCAGTGGTTATGTTGATTCCAGCTGGTAGTTTTTCCAACACGCCCAGAACCAGTTTCAGAGTCACTAGCACATACCAGGTGGAGTCCTCTCCAAGGTCTGGTTCCTCCTTTGAGCCTTAAGCTGTGGAAGTTCCAGTCTCTTCTTTTTCTTTTCCCCCCAGCCTGTTATGAAGAGCTGCTTCCTGCAATTTATTACCTTACAATCCTTGTATTCCATTTTTGCCTTTTCAGATCTCCCATATCTGGTTAACAATTCTTGGCATTAAATCCTGTCTGATACTATTTCTGTCTCCTGACCAATTCAGAAGTTCTTGCCAGGAGTGGTGCCAGAAACAAACCCCTAAAAGTGAGGTCCGGGGATGGCTCGGCTCATAAATGGACAGCTTAGCATGTCGAAGCTGAATGTATGTCAATGTGTTTCACTTTATGGTTGTTTTTATGGTTGCTGCTGCCACTACCTAAAATAACATAAAACTAACATAGCATTCCAGAGTTTTCAAAGGGCCTGAATAGGTGCTATCTTATCTAATCCTTCCTTCATGTTTTTGAGAAGTTTTACAAAAGAAGAAACTCAAACTTTGTACTAAGTCGCTTTCTGTGTATGTGAGAGTTAAGTCATTTTAGTTGTGTCTGGCTCTTTGCAAACCCCTGGACTGTAGCCCACCAGGCTCCTCTGTCTGTGGGGATTCTCCAGGCAGGAATACTGGAATGGGTTGCCATGCCCTCATCCAGGGGCTCTTTCCAACCCAGGGATGGAACCCATGTCTTTTACATCTCCTGCATTGGCAAGCGGGTTCTTTACCACTAGCGTTATCTGAGAAGCCACTAAGTCGCTTTAGTCACGTCCAACTCTTTGTGACCCCATGGATTGTAGCCCACCAGGGTCCTCTGTCCATGGGATTTTCCAGGCAAGAATGCTAGAGTGGGTTGCCATATACTTGAAATCACAGAGTTAGTAAGTGAAAGGGCCAAGGACTTAGATTCAGATACTTTAATTCTCTGTACTACAGCTACCTTTTGGAAATGCTTTAAAAGCACCAGTTGCTTCACGTAGAGCAAATTTTGTTTTAAATATTATTAAGTCTTCTTCTAACAAGAGAATGAAATGACATGGTGTAAAGTAAAGATAAGCCAATAAATCGGCTTAGTCATTTAGCTGCAGCCTCAAAAGGCTGTAATTATATCTTATTCTAGAAGAGAAATCATTTTTGGTTTTTCCCGTTTTAAAAGATATTAAACTTCAGAATCTCAGGAAGAATGAGTATTTTGTATAGTGTAACAGTTTGAACTGATCAACCGTACGTAGTACGAACCTGTTCTTAATTCCCCAACTCAAATTAAATAATCTCAGCATACACCAGGTATCAAAATATCTCATCCCTTTTTTCTCAGAGAAACAATAGGATGCATTGTGTGAAAGACACAGAAAGCTTCACATGCAAGTTTACTTTGACATAAACACAGTGTACTTTTGCAAATGTGCACGGATTATGTACATTTTTATGAGTTTGACAGAAAGGAGAACAGTGGGAATGGGGATATTTCTAAAATCTTGGTTCTTTCCAGCGTCTTGAGTCTTTTTAAAGCTTGGCAGGATTATTTTCTTACCAGTTAAATGCTTGTAGGGCCACGGCAGCAAGGAATTCTAGAATTCCTAACAAATCTATCTTGTTTTCGCAGATGTGAGGAATCAATCCTGGCAATCAATACTGTTTTGATTGTATTTACTGACATATATTTTTATAAAGCTTTTGGAGGAAAGAGTTAGTTGTATAATTTTAGGAAGTGCCTCAATTATTTTCTGAGTCTTTATTTAATTTTAGTTGGTATTAACTGACAGCAATTCTTGAGTGTTCCACTACTTAAAAAAATTATATATATTTGAGGTGTGCAACATGATTATTTGATGTACACATACAACGTGACCTGTTACAGTCCAGCTAATTAACTATCTCATCTCCTCACATAGTTGTGTGTGGTAAGTGCATCTGAAATCTATCCTTATCAGATTTCCAGTATTCAGAACCATGTCATTCACTTTAATCATCATGCCTGCAGGTTAGATCTCTGGGCTCATTTATCCTATAGAACTTTGGCTTGGTGCCCTTTTATCTACACCTCCCCTTCCCCGCCGCCACCCCTGGTAGCTTCCACTCCACTCTCTGCCTCTCTGCCTTTAGCATGCTTTGATTCTGTATGTAAGCAGCACCATGCCATGCCCGTCCTGTGTGTGTGGCAGATGTCACCTAGCACAATGTCCCCTGGGCTCATCCGGGATACTGCAACAGGCAGGGCCTCCTTTTTAAAGACTGAGTAATAGTCTATTATATATACATATATGTCTCATGATTCCTTTATCTAGTCGTTATTCAACAGGCACTTCAGTTGCTTCCTTATCCTAACTCTTGGGAATAATGCCAATGAAGATAAGAGTGCAGATACCTGTTGAAGGTACTGATTTCATCTCCTCTGAATATATACTCAGGAAGATTGTTGGATCACATGGTGGTTTCATTTTTAGTGCCCCCACCAGCTCCTTGTACCGTTTTCCATAACGCCTGTACCAACTTACACTCCCGCAACAGTCCGCAACCTTCCCAACACTTTTATTTTTTGATAATTGCCATTCTGACAGGTGTGAGATGATGCCGCCTTGTAGTTCTTCCTTGCATTTCCCTGACCACTGTTCATCAGTATCTGTTTAAACAGCCAAGAATGCTCTTGACACGGATGGCCCTGTTTATTATTGGGCTCATAGAAGTTCTGTCTCCCCTGCAACCTGAAAGTTGCTTTTCCATCAGTTCTGACCTGCCACGCCCTTTCGTAAGAATTGTCCAAAAGGAAACTGACAATATAAAATATATGTTAACATTTAAATTTCCTGACTAAATCATCTCAATTTCCATCAACTTTTATATTGGATATTTATTTTTCTTTCACTTAGAAAATGGATTAAACCTTTGATTTAGATGTGATTTGAAGATATGCCCCTGCTTTGGTGTCTGTCCTGGAGTGTCACATCACACCCACACCCAATTTGTAATATAAACTCCTCGGGACAGGAATCTATATTTTCGTTTGTAACCTAGGCCACAGCTGTACAGTTTTTTTCATTGTAATGATGATTTTAAATAAACGAGAGAGCAGGTTGTTGCAGACTTTAACAGTTACTTGAACAAGATCATCTTAAACCCAAATCCATAAATGAGACTGGACATGGTTCTGAGCTAGAAGTTGATCATCCTTCCAGCCCACATAACGCGAGTGAAAGGCCCCGCTGGAAACAGAGGCCACCGGGAACCGTGCTGCTCAGATCATGATGCACACCCGGTAGGCAGCACTTGGGAGCTCATTAAAGTGCAGACTCTCAGGCCTCGGTTTAGACCTGCTGAGTCACGCTATGCACTACATGGTCCTCAGGTGATCCACGTGCATGGAGAGACCTGAGGGTCACTGATGCAGACGACACACTGGCCTAAAAGCATTTTAATGATGTTTATACTTTTCCAACGTCAGCTTCAGCTAACCATCCTATTTTAAAATATAATCTACTGGAACACTTACAACACAACACTAAAAGAAAATTTCTGGAAACCTTATAACTTGATCTTTCATTGAAAATTTGATATAAAAATTTTTAAAAAGGCATTTCTTTGCATTATGCACTAGTTTTCCTAACTATATTATGAAGTATTCAAAATAACATTTTCTTATAAAAAGTAATGGTTTTCCTAACCCTGGTGTGCATGCTCAGTTGCTTAGTTGTGTCTGACTCTTTTGTGACCCCGTGGACGGTAGCTATCCAGGGAATTTCCCAGACCAAAAAACTGGAGCGGTCGCCATTTCCTTCTCCAGCGGATCTTCCTGATCTAGGAATCAAACACACTTCTCCTGTGTTGGCAGGCAGATTCTTAACCACGGAGGCACGTGGGAAGCTCAGTCCTAGTGTATAGGAAATTAATGTTCAACACATTATTTCTTATGCAGAGTCATGCCAGCCTAAGGATATGATTGAGAGGGATTGTAATGTCTTCTGTGGTCTTTCTTAGGTATGTCCTCAGTTTTTTCTGATTTTGGGGGTAGTTTTCCTTTTATCCAGTAAATATGTATTTTTTTGTGCTGTTCCTGATAGATCTTCAGCATCACTGAAAGCTGGTTTTGTCTTTTTTTTTTCCTTGTGGTATTGTCCTGACTTGCCGTTTATTTTAAAACACGTCACATCATAAATTCATCTGCCATTCGGTTTATTTTTGTTCTGATCTTTTTCTTCTTGTTCCTTTCTCACAGAGGACTCCCTTGCTTTTCCCCCTTTGTATTTGTATTATCTGAACTGGTTTGGTTGCAATTAGCAACTAGCTTCTTTCCAGCAGTCTCTTCAGGATTTCTTCTTGGACTTGGGTACATTCTGTTCCCATTTTCTCTTGGGAAAGACTGATAAGGAAATTAAATTACCACTGGGTACAGTACATTTCAGCATCACTGTAAATTTCCTAAAAGTCTATAAATTTTCATATCCTGTTTATTTTGACAACCCTAAGTCCAAGGCTTTCTTAATTTAACAATAAATGGAGAGTGGAAATATGTTTGGCTCGTTTGTTTTCTTATTTGAAGAATAAAGTCCTCTTCCTTAGTCAAGGCCTAAGAAAAAAAGATAATTGCTTTGTTTAGTAGAATGAGAATAGCTTGCATTATTATTCTTTTCTGTACAACTTCCTGCCAATAGTTGAGCTGCCACTTAATTCTCCAGAGTATTAGCTTCAGGTTCTGATGCTCTCCACCAGTGCTAGTCATGTCTTTGGAAACTTTTTAGCTAGAGGCTGATGCAAGGTTTCACAGACAGTCTTACCACCCAGGTTGGAAGCGGACAATAGATTTAGGAAAACAATCTTGATGGGTGATAAGCCGGTCTCAGGCCTTACCCTGAACACGCCCGATCTCCTCTGAAGGGTTAAACATCAGACACTGGTCCAAACCTTCCCTGGCAACAAGGGGCGGCCACCCAGACAGGAGGAGGCGTTGAGTGGAGCACAGGGTAGTTTGGTTGCACTGGCAACACCCTGGCTTCCCTGGAAGGCAGGGGAAATTTTCAGGATCATTCCCAGACTTTAAGCATGACAAGGTTGGTGGCTTAACCACAAAAGTTTGAGAGGTTTAAAGATGGTATATAAAAAATATTTTGTCAGCCTATACATCTCCTCAACTAGTTTGTTTCTTAGTTATTTCACACGAATGCAGCTTGTGGCATCATTTGCAAGGTTGGGGTGTGTGGGGGGGGGGGGCGGGAGGTAAAGCAAATCGTGTGAGCCTGTTGCGTTTCAGATCTATTCCAGATCACCCGTTCCATCTCAACAGAGCAGGAGAAATGGGAAATGTTCCCTGGTGGCTCAGACGGTAAAGCGTCTGCCTGCAATGCTGGAGACCTGGGTTCAATCCTTGAATCAGGAAGATACCCTGGAGAAGGAAGTGGCTACCCACTCCAGTACTCTTGCCTGGAAAATCCCATGGATGGAAGAGCCTGGTAGGCTACCATCCATGAGGTCGCAAAGAGTCGGACACGACTGAGCGACTTTACTTACCCTTCGTGAAACTCTGCCTCCTCTGGGTCAGTGTGTGGAAAAGTCCGTTCAGTAAAGTAGAACCACATGCCCAAACCAGCCAGTTGAGATAGTGTTTCTTTAGATGGATTATTCTTTCTCTGAACGACTCTAATTGCAAGTAATGGAGGGTTTTAACTCATTTGAAAATATTCTTGAGTTAGAATACTTGGTTTTGTGAAAGTAAAAATGGTCAAACATGTCTCGCAGGGATTTCATTTTGTATCTTCGGGTGAGCATCAGTTGTATTTCACTGTTTCTAAGGTATAATTCCCTCCAACATGCATTTTTGTATCACTAAAATCAGGTTACTGCTTATGATTTATGTTATCTTGCAACCATTGTTCACAACAGCAATGGCATAAGTTGTCATTCTTTGCACGTGTGGACATGGTTGCTATTTCCAGTTGCATGACTGGGCAACCATAACTTCTTGACATTTAAAGGACTAAGGAGCTCTTGAGAAAGGAGGGTTAGGTTATTGTCTGACCGTGTTCTGTTGACATCTTCTGGTGAAGAAAGCTTTAGCATGAAAACTTTACAAATGATGGTTGGCAGCTTAGAGATGGTGGAGCACTCTTCTAAGACATACTTCTCAAAAAAAAAAAAAACTTCTCGCTCCCTTTTTTATTTAAACACATAGCTATTTAAGACTGAATTGAAAAGTGATATGAAAGGGCTATACTCTGTAAAGATGTTTTAGGAAAACTTTAATCAGTACATTTAACTCAGATGAAATGATAAGTTTTAGGAATTTGTCTACCTAAATCTAAAAGAAGCCATTTCAAGAAGAAGGAAATAAAAAATAAATGATAAGAAAGCCTTGTACCACCATTTAATTGGCAGTATCTCTTTGTTTTTGTTATTAGTGTGCTTTTTATTTATTACTATTTATATAAAGTGTGCTTTACCATTAATGGCATTTTAAGTCCATAAAATTTAGTAGTTAGAGGCAGAGAATACCTTGGTGAGTGTGTATGCATGTGTATATGTAAAAGATGAATACTTAATTGAGCTGAACCTAGGTACAGAAGTCAGCATTTCTAATCACGATTGCATTCTTCAGTTTTTCATTTTGGAAGGTAGTTTTCATTTCTTTTTAAGAGGATGCCTGCTTCTCTCCCACAGAGATTATTTCAAGAAGGGTTCCCTTTCCTTTCTCTGTAACAGCCTTATACCTCAGACCATTCACATGTTTGAATTTGACCGAGTTGATTTGCCTTACTCTTCCAGATTCCCTTGGTTGCAGGTAACAGATGTCACTATATAAAAGTGTAGAACATCTCATAGAACCCAGGGCCTGAGATGTAGCTGAATCTGAGAAATCCAGTACCATAGTAATCCAGAAGTCCCCTCTCCATTCACAAGTATGGTGGACCCTTGAGCAACATGGGTTTGAAATACATGGGTCCACTTACATGTGGAATTATTTTTCAGAAGTAAATACTGTGATCCTAAGTGATTTGTGGTTGGTTGAATCTGCAAATGTCAAGCCTGAAATATGGAAGATCCTTGAGTATGAAGGGCCAACTATAAATATATGAGGATATTCAACTGTATGGAAGGTCAGTGCCTGAAATACCGCCTTGTTCAAGACTTAACTGAAACTGAGAATTTTCACTGGTTGGAAATGTTCTATAGGCATTTTTGAGTTTAAATGTTTGTTTAGCAGAAGTAAGAGTAATCATTTTGTTTGAATTTCATGAAGGCCATAACCTTCATGATCCTCATGTACATTAGAATAGGAGCATCTCAGAATTTATGAATGAGCAGGAGTCAAGAACACAGGAAATAAAAGGAGTGAAGCAGCCTGTTGATCCATCCTAGATCCGGATCTCCTTGCATACTTTAAGCCCAAGCATAGAAGTCTCTGATGTTTTATTGACTATCTTGCCTTGTAGTATCTGTAGAAAATGTAACAGCACAATTTATTTTCACCAAAAAGGTAGAAACCATGGATGTCATGAAGTTGGTTGCATTGCACTAACTTTACAAGGAGAGTGAGGTGACCAGTGATCTTGGCAAGTACATGAAGTCTTTACATTTCATCACAATCAGCCCTCTTTTCTGTTTTTCTCACATAGACAGCCAAAGCCTCCCTTCATGTCTAACTAACAAGTATCCCCTGACAAATGGAAAGACCCCCAGAGATTAACTCTGTCTTTCTTGCTGCATTACCTCAGTGATTTCTGGCAACTGAGTAAGGAATCAACCCAGGAACAATATGCTGTGTGAGTTCTCCTCTATTTTAAGGTGAAAACATTGTAAAAATAGAAAAAGAGTGAGCAAATGTAATGACATTTTTTTACATAAAAATGAGAGCCACTTTGCAGGTTATTTCATTAAATTTGTGGGTCCTCTCCTTGAATCTTGTATCAGCTGTTTCTAATTTCTGGTGCTTTAGAGTGAGTGTGTGATGGTGATTTATCTCATTCAATTGATGTTTGTTACATTTCTATAATGTTCCAAGCACTAGAGCTGGAGAAGTGAGCAAAAATACATCCCTGATCTGTTGTGTAGCAGGGAAAACAGATGATCAAATCAGTAACTCTGATCAGACCAGTAATCTGCACTTCCCATATAATAACTGCTTCTGGAGGCATGTAATAGGAGTGGGTAAACCAATCTAATATGTGAGGAATGCCTGTCCAAAAACAAAAAAACAAACAAACAAACAAACAAACAACATTTAAATTAATAGGTGAATAAAAGAGAGCTGGAATATGGAATAAGAGTGTCCCAGGAAGAGGACATCATGGGCAAATGTCCAAAACACAGAGGGACAGGGACTGTACTTTTGAGGAAGCCAAAGATGCTCCTTGGGTTACATCAAAAAGTGTCCAGTCTAGATTTTCCAGGAACTTGAAAAGTCTTCTAGGAAATTTGGACCATATCATAAGGCTTCCAAAGGGAAACCAAGCTAGGTTTTCTAGCATAGCTGATGCCCAGAGAACAGGTTGGATAAGGGGGTGGATTAGACAGGAGGAAGGAAGACCAGTTCAGTTACTGTGGTGGTCCAGAAGAGAGCTGTTGGCCTTGACTGAGGCAGCATGAGTGGAGTTATAAGTGGATGAATCTGAAGCAGAATCAAGTGTGGGTGAGAAGGATAAGGAAGAGTCAAATATGACCATCAGGGTCTTAGTTTGAACAACAAGGGTCATCTGCAGAACCAGTCCCTGTAGGAGAAAAGACACCAAAGGAAGTAACTGCTTATTTCTACTCTGTCAAAAAAATCTTACTTATATATGTTACTAAACTCTGGTCAGTATAACAGAGAAAATAAAATAGATGAGGGTAAGTGCAAATGATCATGGAAAACTGAGACAGAGTTGGAATAAGACAGGCACATCACTGAAGCCTGACCTCCTTTGGAGAGAAGGCCCACACATTTGGTGCAGAGCTTTTTAGCATCCGAGAGAAGGGGCAAACATGATTTGTGGGGTTCATCAGTGAAATGAAGCCAGTTGCTTGGAGAAGCCCCTTCCCGTCTGATACTAAGATCGAAGATACATTTCTCTATATTCTGCTCCGTGACAGTGATTTTCACCATTTTGTCCTCCAGGTCACTTATCCGTTCTTCTGCCTCAGTTACTCTGCTATTGATTCCTTCCAGTGTATTGTTCATCTCTGTTTGTTTGTTCTTTAGTTTTCTAGGTCTTTGGTAAACATTTCTTGCATCTTCTCAATTCTGTTTCCAAGATCCTCGATCACCTTCACTATCATTATTCTGAATTCTTCTTCTGGAAGGTTGCCTATCATCACTTCATTTAGTTGTTTTTCTGGGATTTTATCTTGTCCATTCACCTGGGACATAATTCTCTGCTTTTTCATCCTTATTAGTTTTCTGTAATGTGGTTTTTGGTCTAGCTGCTGTGGGACTATGGTTCTTCTTGCTTCTTCTGTCTGCCCTCAGATGGAGGAGGCTAAGAGGCTTGTGTAAGCTTCCTGATGGGAGGGACTTGGTGGGGAAAACAGGGTCTTGCCCTGGAGGGGACAGGGCCTTCCTGGATAAAGCTTTAATACAGTTATCAGCTGATGGGTGGTGATGCACTCCCTCCCTGTTAGTTGTTTGGCCTGAGGCAACCCCGCCCGGGGTCTGCAGGCTCTATGATAGGCTTGGCGGTGACTTTCAAGAGGACCCCCAGGGGCATCTTTCAGGACTGCAGCTGCTGGTGCCCCGTCCCTGCAGTGAGCCTCCTCTACCCCACCGGGGACCCTCCAACGCCAGCTGGGAGGCCTCGTCCGGGCTCCTGTCGGGTCACTGTTCCTTTCCCCCGAGTCTTGGTGCACACGATTTTGTCTGTGCCCTCCGAGAGTTGAGTCTGTGTTTCCCACAGTTCTGTGGAAGTCTTGTAATCAAATCCCACTTGCCTTCAAGGTCAGACTCCCTGTGGATTCCCGGTCCCTTTGCCTGATCGCCAGGTTGGGAAGCCTGACCTGGGGCTCAGAACCTTCACAACCATGGGAGAGCCTCTTTGGTATCCTTGTTCTCCAGTTTGTGGGTCACCCACCCAGCAGGTACGGGATTTGTTTTTATCGTGATTTCACTCCTCCTGCCATCTCGCTGTGGCTTCGTCTTTGTCTTTGGACATGGGGTATCTTTTTTAGGTGAGTTACAGCATCCTCCTGTCAATGGCTGCTCAACAGCTAGTTGCAATTTTGGCGTTCTGGCAGATGAGAACACATCCTTCTACTCTGCCATCTTAAACCAGAAGTCTAGAAATTTCTCCAGTGAATCTTTCTAGAAAGACACAGTGTGATGTTGTGAACAACATCCTTATTGGAACATAGTGATAACCTTCCTCAGCTCTTCCCTAACAATCCCTCAGTATAGACCATGGCATTTATACTGTGCTGTCAAAATTAATTGAAAATCAACTCTGTGAAATGAAGCTGTGTTTCCAACAGATTTGACCTTCTGTAGGCAATGGCACCCCACTCCAATACTCTTGCCTGGAAAATCCCATGGACGGAGGAGCCTGGTGGGCTGCAGTCCATGGGGTCACTAAGAGTCAGACATGACTGAGCCACTCCACTTTCACTTTTCACTTTCATGCATTGGAGAAGGAAATGGCAACCCACTCCAGTGTTCTTGCCTGGAGAATCCCAGGGACGGGGGAGCCTGGTGGGCTGCTGTCTATGGGGATGCACAGAGTCTGACACGACTGAAGCAACTTAGCAGCAGCAGCAGTCAATTGTCAGTTTCTGATGGTCCACCATCCATCCCAGGATCGAATGTGAACTATTTTTTTCTTACTTTGTGTTTATGAAATCCCTGAGCTTTTTTTTTTTAAAGAATGGATATATGCACATTATGAATGCATATGTATTTTGGGTGTCAAATAGGAAATAACCTAATTTCTTCACTGTTTCTGAACTCTAGACATAGATTTGGGGAAATACTCCATAAGTACATCTTCTTTCAGCCAACTTTTAAAAAGATGTTGCTGGATTAATAATGAGTTTAAAGTTGTATTCCTGGAAAAATACATAGAGAACAGCTGCTCCATTTTATCAGGAAGTGCAAAGCCATGTGCTTTTTCAGCCAAGCTTGAGGTAGAATTATTACCCTCCTGTGAAGCTAGGGTTTTTAAGAATGAGCTATGCCTCAGTAGAAGGGTACCTGGTTTTGCTTAGCAGTAAGCCATAGGAATAGTCCCAGGCAACAAAAGATCCTCCCCAGAAAGTCATTCAAAGTCCATTATAACACAGACAGATGGGAAATGGAGGTCCCAGAGTTCCCTGTTTTAAGGTACAACTTTAATCTTTATCTCAGAAAAATTTTAAAGCAGCTGTAACCAAACGCCCACTTTGGCCATAAAAAATAAAAATTTCAGCAAACAGAGTATCAAGAGAATATCAAGCTTGAGCAGTGTCATTCCCAGTGTCGACTGAAAAAAAAAAGCATAATGCAATTTTTTCAGTTTTCATTAAAATTCTTACCAATATCCCAGGTTCTCTCAGCCTAGGAATAGTAAATCTGCGTTATTTTTTTCATTACTTAACAAGAACATGGGTAGTTCTGGAATGCAGCATTATTGCAGTTAGGCTGTAGTACGGTTGCTAAATTAGTAGGCCACTGGCAATTCCTTGGGTCTGAACTTGTTTGGATAAGAGGCTTGGTTCTGCTGTGTGGTCATCTATCAGGAGTCGGGGAGGGGTCCTGTGGGTCAGTGGTCAAGAGAACATGCTTTATAATCACACTTCTTGGGTTCAGATTTGTGATCTTCCATTTGACCTCGGCAAACTACTTGTTTATATCACAATTTCCTCATAAAATGAATATAATAATAGTGGATACTCCGTGGATGTCTTATGAGTAAACACTATGTATCTGTAAGAGATCTTAGTATAGTCTTGGGTAAGACAGTACTCAATAAACACTGGCTGGTATCACTAGTGGTAGTTGAACTAGATGCACTAACCCAGAGCATCCCTGTCACAAGTTCAGGCTGCGTGACCAAAGGCAGACCAGACAAACAGGCATGACTCAGCCCAGCTCCACAAGTGAGGCACCCATCACAGGGACACAGACCTCTCTGCCAGTAGCAAGTGGGAGAATTGCTTATTCATTCAGGTTAGCAAGTGGCTACATAAACATTCAGATGGACTCTCTGCTAGAGCTCAAGATGTGTATGAGCTGGTGCCTGTATTTTATCACTGAAAAGTGAGTATTTGCAATTTTAAAAAGAGGGATCTAATTAGATGGATAAATAAGATTAGATAGAAGGACACTCAGAAGGTGGAACAAGGACTAGAGGAGAGACGTGAAAAGAAGAGGAAACAAGGAAAGGAGAAGTGATATTTTGATAAGTACAGCGTAAGTAGAGAATTTCAGGTCCCTCCCTCCCAACGTCAAGGCATGCAGATGTAAAATGGATTTATCACATAAACTGGCGTGCTTACCTTGAGCATGCAGGAAAGGAATAAAACTTGATGGGTGCGAGAAAAAAATGAAAACTTGTGGTCTCAGATCATCCAGGAATTCTTGATAACTATATTAAGAGTTACAAGCTCACAAGATGACAGAAAAGAAAGAGGCTGCATCCTGGACAGATGTTAGGTCGTCAGTGGCAATGACACAGAGTTGGGGAGCGATAGAGAGAAGTGGTGATGGGGAAGGCGGGAAACTTGGAGGCTACTCACTCCTTTAAAGGCAGCTGCTACTCCCATCCAGCTGACTGTCACCATGACGGAGGTTTGATGGAAGAGGGCCACGTCTTCCAATTTGACAAGAAGAGCAGGAAGCACAGTCTTTTTAAAATTTTCACATCTCTGTTTTAGAAGATTACCAACCAGTTGAAATATACGACATTGCATGGCTCAGTATTAGAAGCCAGAGAACATGCATCTGCGGTCCAGTTGAGTGCGATGTCTTAAACATCGTGGCTTACTCACATTCTATTGGATGTGAGCTATATATTGTAGGTGAAAGCTCTGGCCACAATTTTCCAGTCAAAATGGATCCTGTTGTTCAGATAGGGAATTTTGGAAAATGGCCATGGAGCATATCCCATGCATGTTTCTTGAAGATGAATGACCTAGGAAACTTTATAAGCAATATGGGCCTTTCTGTCTTGAAGACTTAGATTTTCCTTTGACCATATCTGCCCTCCAGCAGGAGTTTTACTGACACCTGCCATTTTCCCTTGGCAATGACAGAGTTCAGTGGTTGCAACAGAGATCCTATAGGTCACAAAACCTAAAATTATTTTTATCAGGCTGTTTACAGAAAAAGCTGACCAACCCTCTGTGTGTGTGCTTAGTCGCTCAGTCATGCCCGACTCCTGCGACCCCATAGACTGTAACCTACCAGGCTCCTCAGTCCATGGGATTCTCCAGGCAAGAATACTGGAGTGGGTTGCCATTTCCTTCTCCAGGGGATCTTCTCAACCCAGGAATTGAACCCAGGTGTCCTGCACTTCTGGCAGAATTCTTTACTGACTGAGCTACAAGGGAAGCCCCGTAATCCAAATAGACCAACCCCTAATCCAAATAAATACACCAGCCAAAAATGAATACCTAATTTGAAAAGTACTTTAACAGAAGTGTGTGTAGAGAAATTCATGTGCTTGTGCAAAGAAGTGCTGCGAGAACTTAGAGGAGGAAGGGATCCTCACTCCTCAGAGGCAGTGTGGAAGGCTGGGCCAAAAAGGTGACATTCAACTTAGGCTTGAAGGACAGGGCAGAATTCCCCATGTGCAAAATGGAGAACTTTTAGGCATGGCATCTGGGATCACAGCTAACCATTTCAGCTTGAAGAAGACAGGAAGCAAAGGGCAGCTGAAAACTCCTGGGAATAAGTCAGGGAGGCAAGGAATGTCTTGGCTCAATGCCCTTTGAGCTCTCAGAAGCACCAGGTTCATATTTAAGTTTATTTAAAGAATAGCTCCTTTGACTCAACTTCAAAGTAGAACACTGTTAGATGATGTGCAAACTACCTAGTCAAGGTAGACAGTGAATGTGATCTGTAGGAAAAATATCTGAGCACTCCAAGCTAACCTTTTTTTTTTCTCAGGGAGTGACATCACACATGGTGGACCCTTGATTTTTGGCTCAACGAAGTATCAGGATCCAGTCTGTCAAAGCAATAAGGAATGTGAATTTGTTTTTCCTAAGAATAGTTTGCAAAGAACATATTCCACATGGAGTGGTACTGTATATGTTTTGTTTAACATCCAGCCATAATGCATACCCAGTAAGTGCTTGGTACATATTTTCTGAATTAATAAGCTAGTCAAAATAATTTGTATTTATCCAGTTTCTACTTGTTCTTCAAGATGTCTCTATTGAACATTCCAAAATTGTCATTTGAGATAGGATGATAGCACTAAAGTTACTTGGAGGCTCTTTGAGGAGTTCAGTGTGCTCATTGGAGGGTTATATCCCAAGAGTACTGAGCCAGTTCTTCCACGCTCCTGCTCATACTTGTCAGCTCAACAATAGTGAGCAGGGGAAACCCACTCATTCTAACTCAGCATGATAGTTCCTCACATTTCTTTGAAGAACATCCAAGAGTGTAGTTAATGTATTCGTTAGGGCAATGCTAATTGTTGCAACAAAGTAACCAAAACGCAAATAAGATAGATCACTTTCAACATTAGATCTTACACTACCTTCCTTTCAGTGATGTCATATCTTTGTGTGAAGCTGGTTTTTCAGGACTTGTGATTTTCAAAAGCAAATATTGTGCCCAAATCAACACTGCAGAGGAAATAAAGTTGGTGGTGTTTGAGAAGTTGTACAAAGCTCAACAGATGCACAAATCTCATTAGGAAGCAGTGATGGTTATGTAAGAATATTTCTCTCTAAACTTTTTATGTATTATTTTTTTTCAAATGGCACTACTAGACTACTCTCAGGACATACATTTGTAACTTTTTTTTAAACGTAACCACTTTGTAATGGAATCATTAGATACTTTTTTCGGGGAATGGGCACTATGAAAAATGAGGAAATTGGGGAACCTCTGCCCTGGTGCTTTCTTGCATGCAGAAGCTCGGTCCAAGGTAAAGCTGGCTTTAACTACCGGCTTTAACTTGCCAGACAGCTGTGTCCATGCTCAAGCTTATGGCAGGAGGGAGGAGAGATGAGAGAGGGGACCTCACCCTCCAAGGTCCCTACAGCGCTCTTAACTCAATTGACTCATGTTCTGTCAGCAAGATCGTAGTTAAATGGCCATACATTCTGGTGGCTGTGGCTAGGATAAGTGTAGTGTCGCTACCAGTCATGGCCCAGGCAGCTGCAGAGGAGGAGAGAGTGAGTGTAGTGGGCAGCTGAGTCTCTGTACTGTCCACCCTCTGGCTGCTTAAAGACCATCCCCCACTCCCCCAAGGAAGAAGCAAGAAGCACCGAACCCTTCCTGCTCCAGGGTTCCACCCATCTGCGGATCCTCAGTTATTTCCATCAGGGATGGAATGGCTCCTCCTGGTCTGGGCAGCTATGTAATGAAAGACAAGTCGTGTATACCACCCCACCTAAAACACACACGCGACACACTCGTATAACCACATGGGAACTCAGGTACGATATAACTGCTTTTAAAGATTGCCTTTTTAAAACACTGGAGTACGATTGCTTCACAGTGTTGTGTTAGTTCCTGCTGTAGGATGAGCTGAATCGGCTATTTGTGTGCATGTAACCCCTCCCCCCGGGCCCCCTCCCCTCTGGCTCATCACAGAGCACCAGGCTGAACTCCATGCCAGCTGTCTGTCTGACACGTGGGGGTGTGTATATGTCAGTGCTTTCTCTCCATCTGCCCCCACCCTCCCCTCCCCTCCCCTCCCCTCCCCTCCCCCGCTGCATCCGCAAGTCCCTTCTCTCCGTCTGTGTCTCCATTCCTTCCCTGTGAATAGGTTCATCAGTACCATTTTTCTGGATTCCACACATACACGTTAGTATGTGATGTTTGTTTTTCTCTGTCTTCACGTTGTGTAACAGACTCTAGGTCCATCCACCTCTCTACAAATGGCCCAATGTCTTCCAGACAGAGGAAGAACTGGTCCATAGCAGTAATGGAACTCTCCTGCAAGGGCACTTCGGAGTAGCCTTCGATCTGGCAGTGGGTGGCTGGCAGGAGGAGCTCCTAGATGAGCCTTTCCTGCTTTCTGGGTAAAACTCTTGCTCACTGTCTTCTGTGTCTTCTGGCTCCACCCATTGGCAGGTCATCCTTACCTGTCATCCTCTGTTGCGTTATCTGGTAGACTTCGGCACATCTGTTTCTGGTAGCATCACTTGGGGTGGGCTGCTGAGAGTCCACCTAGGGCTTGAATCATCACAGGCATACTTTGCAGACTACTGATGTGGCTTCTCTGGGAACATCATTTCCTCGGAATCACAGTAGGCTTCTCATCTGTTTGAGTCCAGCCACTTCCCATGCTCCCGACGGCACACAGACCCACTCCCTCAACTTCTTCTGTCTCTGTTTCCTTGCTCTGCTGTGTCTCTTTCACATGAATGGTGGCTCTGTTGAGGCCATGTGAGATGTCAAGCTGGGGAGGGACCCCTTCCTGGTCATGTGAGTTCAGCCAGCACCCAGTTGCTGGACCACCTTCACGCTCCCTTTCTCTGCTTGCAAACCAGAACCTCCTCTCTGCTCATCTTTCTTGTAATATCTCATAAAAAGTAGCAAAGAGCGAGCCAAAGCCCACCACTGTTCTGGATCTGTTAGCCAACTCCTTGGGCTTCCCTAGTGGCTCAGACGGTAAAGAATCCACCTGCATTGCAGGAGATGCAACAGACACAGGTTCAATCCCTAGGTTGGTAAGATCCCCTGGAGAGGGAAATGGCTGCCCACCTCAGTATTCTTGCCTGGAGAACTCCCAGGCAAGAGCCTGGCAGGTTATAGTCCATGACGTCACGGAGAGTCAGACGTGACTGAGCGACTGACACTTTCAGTTTCACTTTACAGGCACAGGCTCGGTGTTTGTAAATCCACGTATTTAACCATGTTGTCCAGGATTCATTTTTGCATCTCTCTCCTCTACCATGGGTAATATTGATTTAGTTTTAAGTTTGCTTCTTTACAGGACTGTATGCGAGGTGTGCTTCCTGGGACTACCTCCAGAACTTGCCAAAAAGCTGATTGCAAGCATCTTCTCATATCTTCTTAGCTAGACATCTCAGGGCTGAACCATTCAGCAACAAGGATAATTTGAATAATCCAAATATACATCCCCTTTGTGCTTGCCTGTGTGCTAAATCACATCAGTTGTGTCTAACTCTGTGTGATGTTATGGACTGTAGCCTGCCAGGCTCCTCTGCCCCTGGGATTTTTCAGGCAAGAATACTGGAGCGGGTTGCCATGCCCTCCTCCAGGGGATCTTCCCCACCCAGAGATCTAGCCGGTATCTCTTATGTCTCCTGCATTGGCAGGCAGGTTCCTGACCACTGGCACCACCTGGGAAGCCCACATCTGCTTCAGTAGAGGCTAAATCCTCAAACTAGGTAACCAGAACTCAAACAGGGAGGGTTGGAGTGAATGTGAAGAACCAAGTCCGTTACAGTCTCCCTGAGAAGTGACACTCGAAGGAGCAAAAGATCCCTCAGCACCAAGACTTCGGACTATCTAGCAGTAAAATGTATGTAAAGCTAAGGAATATAAATATCTATAATTAAGCTTTCCTTTTTATCCTAAACACATTCAGTCTCCCCTCACCTCTTTAAATCAATACACTAAGCTCCTTCCAGTAATCTTGGCAGGCAAGTATGTGAAACTGATGAATAGAAGATGAGCAATCTTTTTTGCCCCATTTTACCACCGTTAGTTAATCTGTGACTTGTGGTGGTGTTAACAACTGTGGGTGGTGCCTTTTATTTCTCTGATTCCCAGATCATCTCTAATGACATTTGTTTCTTTTATAAAGAAAAGATATATGTAGGAAATTAATGGATATTTCATCCTATACTGGAAATTGATGTTGGCAATTCGATCTCTGGTTCCTCTGCCTTTTCTAAATCCAGCTTGAACATCAGGAAGTTCATGGTTCACATATTGTTGAAGCCTGGCTTGGAGAATTTTGAGCATTACTTTACTAGCGTGTGAGATGAGTGCAACTGTGTCGAAGTTTGAACGTTCTTTGGCACTGCCTTTCTTTGGGCTTGGAATGAAAACTGACCTTTTCCCATCCTGTGGCCAATGGTGAGTTTTCCAAATTTGCTGGCATATTGAGTACAGCACTTTCACAGCATCATCTTTTCGGATCTGAAATAGCTCAACAGGAATTCCAGCACCTCTGTTAGCTTTGTTTTTAGTGATGCTTCCTAAGGCCCACTTGACTTCACAATCCAGAATATCTGGCTCTAGGCGAGTGATCACACCATTGTAGTTATCTGGGTCATGAAGTTCTTTTTGCTATAGTTCTTCTGTGTATTCCTACCATCTTAATATCTTCTGCTTCTGTTAGATCCATACCATTTCTGTCCTTTATTGAGCCCGTCTTTGCATTAATGTTTCCTTGGTAT
Organism: Muntiacus reevesi; assembly: GCF_963930625.1. Classification (NCBI taxonomy): domain Eukaryota; kingdom Metazoa; phylum Chordata; class Mammalia; order Artiodactyla; family Cervidae; genus Muntiacus; species Muntiacus reevesi. The sequence continues at coordinate 81,158,426 of NC_089258.1, read as the reverse complement.
CTCTAATTTTCTTGAAGAGATCTCTAGTATTTCCCATTCTATTGTTTTCCTCTATTTCTTTCCATTGATCACTGAGGAAGGCTTTCTTATCTCTCCTTGCTATTCTTTGGAACTCTGCATCCAATTGGGTATATCTTTCCTTTTTTCCTTTGCCTTTTGCATCTTTTCTTTTCTCAGCTGTTTGTAAGACTTCCTCAGACAACCATTTTGCTTTTTGCATTTCTTTTTCTTGGAGATGGTCTTGATCCGTGTCTCCTGTACAGTGTCATGAACCTCCATCCATAGTTCATCAGACACTCTATCAGATCTAATCAACTGGAATTCCATCACCTCCACTAGCTTTGTGTTTTTGATTTTTGTTTTGCTTTGTTGGAACTCTATTGTAAGGAGTATGTAGCTGGATGTATCTAAGTTTTCTTTAATGAAAGTTTAAAAAAATTTTATTTCTCTGAACTCTTTAATAGAGCAATTAATTAGAACTAATGTAGAGTACATCATGAGAAACACTGGGCTGAAGAAGCACAAGCTGGAATCAAGATTGCTGGGAGAAATATCAATAACCTCAGATATGCAAATGACACCACCCTTATGGCAGAAAGTGAAGAAACATTAAAGAACCTCTTGATGAAAGTGAAAGAGGAGAGTAGAAAAGTTGGCTTAAAAGTCAACAATCAGAAAACTAAGATCATGGCATCTGGTCCCATCACTTCATGGGAAATAGATGGGGAACAGTGGAAACAGTGTCAGACGTTATTTTCTTGGGCTCCAAAATCACTGCAGATGGTGATTGCAGCCATGAAATTAAAAGATGCTTACTTTTTGGAAGGAAAGTCATGACCAACCTAGATAGTATATTAAAAAAGAGACATTACTTTGCCAACAAAGGTCCATCTAGCCAAGGCTATGGTTTTTCCAATGGTTATGTATGGATGTGAGAATTGGACTATGAAGAAAGCTGAGCACGGAAAAATTGATGTTTTTGAACTGTGGTGCTGGAGAAGACTCTTGAGAGTCCCTTGGACTGCAAGGAGATCCAACCAGTCCATCCCGAAGGAGATAAGTCCTGGATGTTCATTGGAAGGACTGATGTTGAAACTGAAACTCCAATACTTTGGCTACCTCATGCAAAGAGTTGACTCATTGGAAAAGACCCTGATGCTGGGATGGATTGGGGGCAGGAGGAGAAGGGGACGACAGAGGATGAGATGGCTGGATGGCATCACCGACTCGTTGGACATGGGTTTGGGTAGACTCTGGGAGTTGGTGATGGACAGGGAGGCCTGGAGTGCTGCGATTCATGGGGTTGCAAAAAGTCAGACACAACTGAGCAACTGAACTGAACTGAGTATTCCATTGTGGATATGTACCACTACTTCTTTATCCATTCATCTGTTGATGGACATCTAGGTTGTTTCCATGTTCTAACTATTGTAAATAGTGCCACAATGAACAATGGGATACATGTGTTCTTTTCAATTTTGGTTTCCTCATGGTATATGCCTAGGAGTGGGATTGCTGGGTCATATGGTGGTTGGTTTTATTCCTAGTTTTTTAAACAGTCTCCATACCGCCTTCCATAGTGGCTGTATCAGTTTGCATTCCCACCAACAGTGCAGGATAGTTCCCTTTTCTCCACACCCTCTCCAGCATTTACTATTTGTAGACTTCTTGATGATGGCCATTCTGACCTGTGTGAGGTGATATCTCATTGTGGTTTTGATTTGCATTTCTCTAATAATGAGCGATGTTGAGCATCTTTTCATATGTTTGTCAGCCATCTGTATGTCTTCTTTGAAGAAATGTCTGTTTAGGTCTTTTTACCACTTTTTGATTGGGTTGTTTGTTTTTCTGGCATTGAGTTGTATGAGTTGCTTTTATATTTTGAAAATTAATTCTTTGTCAGTTGTTTCATTTGCTATTATTTTCTCCCATTCTGAGGGTTATCTTTTCACCTTGCTTATAGTTTTCTTTACTATACAAAAGTGTTTCTGTTCAATCAAGTCCCACTTGTTTACTTTTGGTTTTTTTTCCATTACTCTAGGAGGTCAGTCATAGAGGATCTTGCTTTGATTTATGTCATTGAGTGTTCTGCCTGTGTTTTCCTCTAAGAATTTTATAGTTTCTGGTCTTATATTTAGGTCTTTAATCCACTTTGAGTTTATCTTTGTGTATGGTGTTAGGAAGTGTTCTAATTTCATTCTTTTACATGTTGCTGTCCAGTTTTCCCAGCACCATTTATTGAAGAGGCTATCTTTGCCCATTGTATATTCTTGCCTCCTTTGTCAAAAATAAGGGACCCATAGGTGCATGGGTTTATTTCTGGGCTTTTTATCTTGTTCCATTGGTGTATATTTCTGTTTTTGTGCCAGCACCATACTGTCTTGATGACTGTAGCTTTGTAGTATAATCTGATGTCAGGAAGGTTGATTTCTCCAGCTCCATTCTTCTTTCTCAAGACTGCTTTGGCTATTTGAAGTCTTTTCTGTTTCCATATGAATTGTGAAATTTTTTTGTTCTAGTTCTGTGAAAAAATGCCATTGATAATTTGATAGGGATCACATTGAAGCTGTAGATTGCATTTGGTAGTATAGTCATTTTCACAATATTGATTCTTCCTACCCAGTAACATGGAATATCTCTCCATCTGTTTATGTCATCTTTGATTTCTTTAATCAGTGTCTTATAATTTTCTGTATACAGTTCTTTTGCCTCCTCGGGTAAGCTTATTCCTAGATATTGAATTCTTTTTGTTGCAGTGGTGAATGGGATTGATTCCTTAATTTCTCATTCTCATTGTTAGTATATAGAAATGCAAGTGATTTCTGTGTCATGATTTGTGTCCTGAAATTTTGCTAAATTCACTGATTAGCTCTAGTAATTTTCCAGTGCTATCTTTAGGGTTTTCTATGTATAGTATCATGTCATCTGCAAACAGTGAGAGCTTTACTTCTTCTTTTCTGATCTGGATTCCTTTTATTTATTTGTCTTATCTGATTGCTGAAGCTAGGACTTCCAGAACTATGTAAAATAATAGTGGTAAAAGTGGACACCCTTGTCTTGTTCCTGATCTTAATGGGAATGCTTTCAGTTTTTCACCGTTGAGAATAATGTTTGCTGTAGGCTTATCATATATGGCCTTTACTATGTTGAGGTAGGTTCCTTCTATGCCCATTTTTTGAAGAGTTTTAATCATAAATGGGTGCTGAATTTTGACAAAGGCTTTTTCTGTGTCTATTGAGATTATCATATGGTTTTTATCTTTCAATTTGTTGATATGGTGTATCACACTGATTGATTTGCATATATTGAAGAATCCCTGTATTCCTTGAATAAACCCAACTTGATCATGGTGCATGAGCTTTTTGATGTGTTGCTGAATTCTGTTTGCTAAAATTTTGTTGAGGATTTTTGCATCTATGTTCATCAGTGATATTGGCCTATAGTTTTCTTTTTTTGTGTTGTTTTTATTTGGTTTTGGTATCAGGGTGATGGTGGCCTCATAGAATGAGTTTGGAACTGTTCCTTCCTCTCAGTTTTTGAAAGAGTTTTAGAAGGATAGGCATTAGCTCTTCTCTAAGTGTTTGATAGAATTCTCCTATGAAGCCATCTTTAGTGTTTTGAATGTTGAATTTTAAGCCAACTTTTTCACTCTACTGTTACACTTTCCTCAAGAGGCTCTTTAGTTCTTCTTTGCTCTCTGCCGTAAGGGTGGTGTCATCTTCATATCTGAGGTTACGATATTTCTCCCAGCCATCTCTATTCCATCTTGTGCTTCATCTAGCCTGGCATTTCACATGATGTGCTCTGCATATAAGTTATATATGTAGGGTGACAGTATACAGCCTTGACATATTCCTTCCTCAATTTTGAACCAGTCCGTTGTTCCATGTCAAGTTCTAACTGTTGCTTCTTGACCTCCATACAGGTTTCTCAGGAGGCAGGTAACGTGGTCTGGTATTTCTCATCTTTTGAAGAATTTTCCACAGTTTGTTGTGATTCACACAGTCAAAGGGTTTAGCATAGTCAATGAAGCAGAAGTAAATGTTTTTCTGGAATTCTCTTGCTTTTTCTATGATCTGACGGTGTTGGCAATTTGATCTCTGGTTCCTCAGCCTTTTCTAAATCCAGCTTGAACATCTGGGAGTTTTCAGTTCACATACTGTTGAAGCCTAGCTTGGAGAATTTTGAGGATTACTTTGCTAGCATCTGAAATGAGTGCAGTTGTGCATTAGTTTGAACATTATTTGGCACTGCCTTTCTTTGGGATCGGAATGAAAACTGACCTTTTCCTGTCCTGTGACCACTGCTGAGTTTTCCAAATTTGCTGACGTATTGAGTGCAGCACTTTCACAGCATCATCTTTTAGGATTTGAAATAGCTCACCTGGAATTCCATCACCTCCACTAGCTTTGTTCATAGTGATGCTTCCTAAGGCCCACTTGACTTCCCACTCCAGGATGTCTGGGAAAGTTCACATTTGACTGGATCAGAGGAAAGATCCATCTGAGGGGGGGGGAGTATCTAGGCAGTATCACTAGGCTCAGATATTTAAAAAGAAGGGGGAAAGAAGACACAGTAAATTTAATACTCCAGAGAGGGATTAAATCTCCCTAGTTGTGAGCATTTTAAGTTTTAAGGAATATCTCTCCTCTTGTCTTTAAAATGGTCAAACTTCTCAATCAGCAGTCTTCAGTAGCACTCTAGGCACATAATTCAAACACACCTAATTGTTCTTGGTGTTCAGTCAATACTTGCTGACTTGAATTGAACTTTGATTCTATTCAAACTTTGATTAATAACCTCTGTGCAAGTCAATACAGAGGTATGAGCACCACTTCTGCAAAACATCTTGATTTCGTTTTTAAACAGATGGCTTTTACATTCGGTTTTTAGGTGACATCTTCAGGAAGGAAACCCAGATTTTGAGGGAAGTGCATTTCAGTGTGGTTCCTCTGAACTCTAGGAAGAAATGAGCTATATAAATGGTTCCATTCTCAGTAGGTTCACTGCTGGTTGAAAATGTAGTTGAGTGCATAGATTTTTATTATAATGTTTTGCAGCTCTTGTGTGTGTGATATATTGAAGCATTGGCTTCTTTGCCTTTTTTTCATTAAAAACATCATAAAACATTTAGGAGTCTGCACAGAAATTGCAGTGACCTCTATTTATAATTGAAGAAAGTAATGTTTCCTTTAAAATATAACTGGAGAGCAGTATCCTGAGCACCAGGCCCTGAAGTCTGCTAACCAGATTTGTGCAGATTTCCATTCTCATGTGTGCAATCACTGAAATGACGAAAAAATAAGACCACTGCAAAGGGAAGGGAGTCTGGTAACTAGGGTGATTTGAAGCAACCTTATAGAAGCTGGTTTTATGTTTCATTTGGTGTTTTTTGTTGCTGTACCAGTGAAGGCAATTTCTATTTTTCAAGGTTGCTAATACTAAATAAGCATGGGACCTTTGTTTATTTCTTAAAATAAAGGAGTGACCTTTTTACTGGACCAAACCTGGCTCTGCTCACCGAAGCACAGTGAAACAATCTACGGACCCCCAGTCATAGTGAAGGAACGTGTAGCCTTTATTTCAGGGCCCCAGACAAGCTGTCCAAGCAGCTAGTGCTCAAAGTACCCCAACTCCCCGACTGATTTCAGGAAAGCATTTTTAAAGGCCGGGTGAGGGAGGGTATGCGACAAGCTCATGCACAATTCTCTGATTTGTTGATGGTGAGGTCACAGAGTGATTTCATGGGAGTTGACATCATTAGTCCTCAGGCTGCAGAGGGCTGTGTGCTGCAGGTCATCAAGTAGTTAATGAACATTTGAGGAGGCGGGGCGGGGGGGGGTTAGCATTTGTAAAACAACTCAGGAATTGTGCATCGGATACTGTGGGCCTCATGTCTCAGAGAGGAGCTCCAGCAGTGTATGGGGGAGGATCTGTCTTGGGAATGCCTTGGAGGGCCCTGCTTGTTTGCAGAGTCCAATTGGCCAGAACCTTTCATGCCACTGCATCTCCAGACTTCCTGTGTGCACCAGTCCCCCGGGGGTCTTGTTACAGAGAAGATGCAGCAGGTCTGGAGTGGGGATGCAGACTCTGCATTTCTAACTGGGTAACTCAGTGCCGCTGCCCCAGACCGCAATTTTAGTAGCCATAAGTGATGACTGGCATCTCCTGAAAGGTAAACTGTCATTGGTCATTGAAACATTGCTTCGTGTTTCCTTTCTGGTCTTTGTGATAGCTTGTCAAGGTCTCTTAGCTGAGTTACTCAGCTGTTGCTTCTTTCATCGGAGAATTAGTCCTAAAGACACCTTGGAGGACGAGGCAAACCCTGCGTCCTGGTCAGGGCTGTGTCCTTCAGTGCATCCATAATCCTGCCAGCTGTGCCCTCGGATACACCCCAGCCCTCCCCCTCCACCATGCCAGCCCCATGGGACCCTTCAGTGCCATTCGCTCCAGCTCTTAAGAATGCCCTCACTCACCACCCTGCTTCTCCCCTTGCCCCTCAGCCCCCTCAGCCCCTAAGCGATCATCCAAGAGTAGATATCAAATGAGGTGCCGCCCTGCAGCACCTCCAGTAGCTTCCCATCTGCTCCCAGTCTGTGACCGTGGCCAGCAAGAGCTGCCTGATCTGAGCCTGCAGCCCGCCCCGTCCTCTCCCAGGCCCCTCTCCCCAGGGAGCCTCACTCCAGCCCACCCACCTTCCTTTGCTCTTTGCACACAATAGACCATACAGCTTCCTACCTCTGAGCTCTGTACTGACACGTGTCTCTCCATCCGAAAGGCTATTCCTAGGGTGCTGGGCTGCTGCTGGTAGCTTCTCATCCTTCAGGTCATCTCCTGGGAGTGGCAGAACCTCTAGACCGAATTTAAATCAGCTGTGTCCCCATCCTTCTATATTTTATCTGACTGTCTGATTTTTGTCACCCTCTGAAAGCATTTTTTTTTTATCTGCTTACTTGTTTATTTTCTGGCTTCATGCCACCAGGCTAGAATAGAAGCTTCTTGAAGTCCTGGCATTTAGTGGGTGGTTGGGGTTAGAAGGAAGGAGGGAAGGGAGGAAGACAACCTCAAAACCTTTGATTAAAATGTTCTCCGTTTTTCAATTTAATGCTCAGTGCTGTTAGAAATTGCCTTTCTCTCATGTTTCAGGAGTGACAGAAATTACCACATTTAATTTAACGGCTTTTAAATATTTTTTATAAAGAGTAGTTAATTTCTGTGCTGAGTTTTAGTGACATCATTAACTTTTATTTCCATAAACTCAAATGAGTTGAAAAAAGGCATCATTTGAGGGAATTTACATAAGAACAATGCTTATAATGAGGGTTCTCCATCCTGAATAATGTATCTGTGCTGACGGAGCTCTAGGTGTGCTATTCTGGCACACAGAGCAAATGTTTGCTAAACGGTCAGCCAAGGCTGGGGTGGCCAGGGGACCTGGGGGTGTTTCATCCCTTGAGTCCATGATAAGGAGTGCGAAGACAGTACACTTTGGAATCCACAGAGTCTGCTTTTAAATCGTGGGCTCAATGCTTCCTAGTCATATGACTCTGAGAAAGTGCCCAAACCTTTCTGAGCCTCCTTACTGTCACCTGTTAGATGAAAATAAGAATCTGTTAAGAGATTTTCAAATCATTTATGTAACATATCTAGGCTTATATTTCTGGGGACTATGCACTTGCAGCCTTTATTTTGCAGTCCATGTAAATGGCATGACCATTTACATTTTATCTATGCAAATAGTTTCCAGGAACACCAGTTCAGGGCATAATTTTACATGAAATGGGCTATAAATGGCAGCCCTGATGAAGTAGACACCCGGAACAATCCTGTCATTGAAAGCAGCTAAATATGCCTGGAGAATTCTAGGTCAGTCCCTGAAAACAGAATAAGGGACTTGAGGAAACTTTCAGAGAGATTTATGGGAAAATGTCCAATTAAAAATATTAATAATTAAAAATTTAACAGATGAGGTAACCTGCTGAAAAAAATGTTAGTAAGAAGAACCTGCAGTTTAGAATCTGCTGGAAGAATTCATTAACAAGAAGCCAGATATACAGAAATGAGCTGAGGAAGGCAAAGTGATTGACAGGATACAAAAGAGAAAGCAGAAGACATGGTAAAGAGGGCAGGAAGGTCCAACAGAGATTAAAATAAGGAAGAGACAGTGTTTGCAAAAACATGCTATTGAACTTGTTATGTAAATCCAGTGAATTAAAGCTTGGCTTTTTTGTAAATCTGTTTCTTCCTTCTTTCACTATTGACTAGATGTATTTCTTGGTATTTTATAGGTTGTGAGTAATAAATTATTTAAAACAGCAGACAGGTTTAGTGAAAAAGGATTATACTGATTATTTTATATTTTAAGTCAATTTTTTTTCCTGTGTGTAAATATTAAAACCTCTGATTTCCATTTTTCAGTTTTTGGACAAAGATAGATTTTTATAAAAATGTCATCTTCTGTATATATTTTAATGCATCAATAGAGTATGTCTTTTCATGGAGAAATGGTTTAAGGACTTCCAGTCTTTTATTTGTTTAAAACAAAGTCTGAAATATGAATATGTAACAGGCATATTTAGAATCAGATTATGTAAGTTCTATTTGTATTAGAAGAACTGATCTCAAGCTCCAGGTGAAGTAGGTTCAATAGCCCTGATCTTTGCATTTAAAACTACTCTCACTCTAACCCTTCAGTTTGTCCAGCTTATAAGGCCAGAAAATATTTAATTGCAAATAAAAGGCCAGAGCTAAAACTAACCCTTAGCATATAGTTGGTATTTAGTAAGTACGTGATAGATAACTGAATTAATGACTATTGTAAATTATTTTCAAGTTTTAGGAGATTGATTAAAAGAAAAAAATGTAAATCAGATTCACTTTTTACTTTTGTTTGAATTTACTATTTTCTTAAATGGATTAGTGATCATTTGTCACCTTTTCTGGTGTTAAGTACTCACTCTGGTGCAGAATGATAGAGGGAGAAAGTGATTAAAAGTTGTTTTTCAGTATTTCTTGACCATTAAAAATTGATCTTTACACGGTTTTTTTCTCGGAAGCTCTTTTTTCTGTGTTCTTTCCTCTGCAGAACCCTCTCCAGTACCCGCAAGCAAATCTTTTAGATTTGAAAAATCCAGCTTAGAACATCTGCAGGAAGGCTCTGGTAAAGGACTTGTTGAGACTTGGCCACCGTTCTATGGGAATCGGTAGGCAAAACGCTCTTTGTGTCTAGAATATGAGTACAGCGCAGGCCTGACGGACCGGGGCAGGCCCGCTGACCGTCTGGCCCGTTCTGCCCGCGTGCGGTGCGGTCAGCAAGGCAGCTCTGCCCCGCAGCCCCAGTCTCTGCAAGCAGCTGCCCTGTCTTGGAATGCCTCCCTCCAGCAGACCTACCAAAGCTCTGCTGACCTTCTGTGGCTCAGCTAAAATACTGCCTGCAACAGGCAGCTTTCCCAGAACACTTTTAACTAAACTCCCACAAGAAAACGTGCTGTCTTTAGTAAAATAAAAACCTCTCTGACTTATCTTGACAACCAGAGGGTAAAGAATTGTTCTAAGGCACTGTGTTCCTGAGCGACTTTTCCAAAAAGACTGAGCACGATGTGATTTCTTTTTTTTTAATAAAAGCAATGGACCACCTTGTATTTATTTTCCTTCCTGCTTGCCTCATTACATTTTTTTCTCTCTTACTCTTGCTGCCCTGGTATTATACCTCCTATTCAGTACAGTTCAGTAGCTCAGTCGTGTCTGACTCTTTGTGACCCCATGGACTGCAGCACGCCAGGCTTCCCTATGCTTCACCAACTCCTATTAAGCCTTCATATATTTAAAAAACAAGTGAACAGTAAGCAGTGTGTGTGTGGGGGGGGGTTGGAGGCATTTTACTGTAATTTTACTATAAAATGGATATATACAATGTCAACACTGAATGTCATCCTCTATTTTAGTTACCACTTATAAATTCCTTGACTTTCTTGCAGTAATTCTAAGCCAAAGTCCTATCTCACTCATGTTCTTGCCTCTCACAGTGCTGTCTTTATGTGTAGAATCTGCTTGATCTGTAAATTTTAAATGAAAAAATTGCCCATCCCTTCTTCTACTTCGTAGACCAAAACAGTGTGTCCCAACAGACTTCAAGATATTTATCATTAATTCTTTCAAATCTCTCCAGTGATTTATGTGAACTCAACATCTTTGTCCTCTGAAACAGGAGCCTGAAGGGAAAGGCAGCTGAGGTCTTAGGACATGCCCAGAAATTAGACCCCAGAGTTACGCAAGGTGAGGTGCCTACAGAAGCAGCCAAGTTTCAAGAAAAGTTCACAAGCTTAGCTCCAAGGACAACAAGAACCATGCCTTCCTCCTGGGTTCCTAATCATTTTGTGTTTAGCTTGAATCCTTCACTCTTCAACATCAAGCTCTTCAGTAACTTGGCTTCTTCTGCAGATATCACACTGAAAATAATGGACCTTGGAAAAAAAATCTTGGCACAGAGTTGTTTCTTTTTAAACATTTTCGATCAAATGTAGGATTTTATAGTCATATTGTTTGTGAAATGCCTTTTCTGTACATTTTTATCATGGCAGTGTTTATGTTGCATGTCTAATTAGCTTCAACATACCAGATGAATTGTTTAAACCCGTCTGGCATGCTATAATTTTTCAAAGTTCCTCATCTGCTAAGAAAAATATATATCTGCAAAGGCTTTAGATTTCAGGAATCACAAGTCTATGATAGATCCTATTCACCATAAGAAACATTTCAAGGGGGACAGAGGGTTGAGCTATTTGCCAGGATAGCCCTTGGGAGAGAATATGAGGCCCCAAAACATTAACAATTCTAATTTGAGGATTGGTGCCAAAATCATCACTTCTTCTCCCCGCAACTCCCATACACTCCCCAAAATTAAAGGAAACAAAATATTAAGCTGAGAAGTTTCTCACCATTACCAGCACTAGATATGCTGGGGAGAAGGAAAGCCAGAGGAAATTGTAGACTTCGAGGAGAAAGAATAGGATGTGGAATTAGGGTGAAAAGATGGTGAGTTTGGACAAGAGGAGGGATTAAAGCCAATAAAGGGAAAAGCAAGGGGTCTAAAGGATGGAGTCCCACCAAGAGGCAAGTACAGTAAGCATCTTGGGTCCTGCATCTGGAGGTTCCACCAAACTCAGATCAAAAATATTTGGGGAAAAAAATCCAGAAAGTTCCAGAAAGCAAAACTTGAATTTACTTTGCACTAGCAATTATTTACATAGCACTTACATTGTACTAGATACTATAAGTAATCTAGAGATGATTCAAGTTATATGGAGGATGTGTTGATTGTAAGCACACATCATGTCATTTTATGTAAGGGACTTGAGCTTCGGAGATTCTGTGTCCCTGAGGGTCCTGGAGCTGATCCCCTCTGCACACCAAGAGATGGCTGTGGTACACGTCCCTCAGTTTGACACAGCCCTCCATTCTGACTCATCACACTGTCTCAACACATTAAACCCTACTGGTGCTCAGCTGCAAAATAGTCCTGCCTGTGGAAGGAACCTTAAAGATGGCCTAATGCAGATTCTCCTCTTTCGCTCTCCAGAAAAGGTGTCTGTCTCTTTCTTCTTTCAAACTCTTCTAGAACCCAGGTGATAAATCCTTTCTGTACCAAGATGCTCTTAACCATGGGAGACAGTATCCTTGTTGTTTAATAGCACCAGTTGTTACTATAATTATGAACTGTAATAGCATATTTGTGTAGCAGTTTAGTACTTTGTGTTTTCGAGTTATTGCATTTGAATGTCACAGCAGTCCTAAGAGATCAGGTGGGAAATGTTAGACTTGACTTGACAATTAAGAAAACTCATCATTCAAGAATTATGTGACTTGCCCATGTTAACACATATAATAATAGCAAAGGCTACCATTTACAGAGTCCTTATTATGTGCTGGGCAGTATGCTCAGGCGCTTTACCTGCATTATTCCATTTAATCCTTGCAAAAATACTTGATAAGAACTTTTATATCCTCATATGACAGATGATGAAATTAAAAGTTAGGGATGTAACGAAATTCACCCAAACACTCACTGGTAATAAGAAGTAGAATACTGAGTACTTATTTCAGGTTTGTCTGTCTAGTGTTCTAAGCCACTATATTATGGTTATTTCATCAGATCTAAAGATGATGTCACAGAAAGACACATCATTATTTTATGTACTGCTAAGAAAAAACACTGGCAATTAAATTATGGTGCTGTGCTTTCTTGTCATTTAGAACTTTTAACTTATTGAAAGAGTTCTTTTAGACTTAATTTGGACATAGATTCTTATCATATATCACTTTTAACCACATGTAAAGGGGAAATAATCAGTGAAATAAATTGATTTAAATGTTTCTGAACGTCTCCATACTTAGAATGGCACTTCCCAATCACTTTTCAACTCAGAATCACCATTTATCTCCCCAAAAGCATCAACAACAATGGAAATTAATCCCTTATTGGCCACATCATTTGCAAATATTTTCTCCCAGTCAGTAGGTTATCTTTGTGTTTTGTCCATGGTTTCCTCTGTTGTGCAAAAGCTTTTAAGTTTAATACAGCCCCATTTGTTTATTTTTTCTTTTATTTCAGTTACTCAGGAGACAAATCCAAAAGAAAAATATTGCTGTGATTTATGTAAAAAGGGTGCCTGTCTATGTTTTCCTCTAGGAGTTTTATAGTCTGCAGTCTTACATTTAGGTCTTTAACTCATTTTGAGTTTATTTTTACATATGGTGTTAGAGAATCTTCTAATTTATAGCTGACCAGTTTTCCCAGCACCACTTATTGAAGAGACTGTCTTTTATCCATTATATATTCTTGCCTCCTCTGTTGTATGTTAGTTGCATATACGTGTGTGGGGTTTTGGGGGGCTTTCTCTTCTGTTCTGTTGATCTGTGTATCTGTTTTTGTGCCAGTGTCATACGGCAGCTTTAGTGTAGTCTGAAGGCAGGGGATGTGATTCCTCCAGCTGCATTTTTTCTCAGTATTGTTTTGGCCATACCAGGTCTTTTGTGTTCCCATACAAATTTTAAAATTATTTGTTCTAGTTCTGTGAAAAATGCCATTGGTGTTTTGATAGAGATTGCACTGAACCTGTAAATTGTCTTAAATCTGTAAATTGCCTTGGATGCTATGCTCATTTTAACAGTATTGATTCTTCCTCTCCAAGAACATGGTATACCTTTCTATCTGCTGCTCTGTCATTTTCAGTTTCTTTCATCTGTGTCTTATAGATTTTGGAGTATAGGTCGTTTGCTTCCTTAGATAGGTTTACTCCTAGGCATTTTATTCTTTTGATTTAATGGTAAATGGGATTGTTTCCTTAATTTCTCTCTTCGATACTTTGTGTATATAAATTCAACAGATTTCTCTATATTAATTTTGTATCCTGCAACTTTACCAAATTCATGGGTGAGCTCTAGTAGATTCTACTGGTAGCATCTTTAGGATTTTCTATGTATAATATAATGTTGTCTGAGTGACAGTTTTTCTTTTCCAATTTGTACTTCTTGTTTTTCTGATTGCTGTGTTGAATAAAAATGGCAAGAGTGGGCATCCTTGTCTTGTTGCTGGTCTTAGAGGAAACACTTTCAGCTTTTCCACCGTTGAGAAGGATGTCAGCTGCAGGTTTGTCATATATGCCCTTTATTATGTTTAAGTATGTTTCCTCTGGGGCTGCCCCAGTGTCTCAGCAGTAAGGAATCTGCCTGGTGTGCAGTAGTAGCAGGAAATGTGGGTTCGATCCCTGGTTTGGGAAAGTCCCCTGAAGAAAGGAATGGCAACCCATTCCAGTATTTTTGGAGAATCCCATGGTCAGAAGAGTCTAGCACGCCATAGGGTTGCAAAGAGTCAGACATGACTGAAGCAACTTGGCTTGCAGCGTGTTTCCTGTATCCCCATTTTCTGGGGAGTCTTTTTTTTTAAATCATAAATGAGTGTTGAATTTTATCAAAAGCTTTTTCTGCATCTATTGACATCAGTTTATTTCAGTCTCTCCATCGTGTCTGATACTTTGCAACCCCATGGACTATAGCACGCCAGGCTTTCCTATCCATCACCATCTCCCGGAGCTTGCTCAAACTCATGTCCATCAAGTTGGACCATCCAACCATCTCATCCTCTGTCATCCTCTTCTCCTCCTGCCTTCAACCTTCCCCAGCATCAGGGTCTTCTCCAATGAGTCAGTTCTCCACATCAGGTGGCCAAAGTATTGAAGTCTCAGCTTCAGCATCAGTCCTTCCAATGAATATTCATGACTGATTTCCTTCAGTATTGACTGGTTTGATCTCCTTGCAGTCCAAGGGACTCTCAAGAATCTTCTCAAAGATGTTTATTGACATGATCATATGATTTTTATTCATATGTTTGTTAATGTGATATATTACATTGATTAATGTGCACATATTGAAAGCTCCTACATCCTTAAGATAAATCCCACTTGATCATGATGTAAATCCTTTTCATGTATTGTTGAATTTTTTACTAGTATTTTGTTGTGAATTTTGTGTCTATCTTCATCAATGATGTTAGCCTGTAATTTAAAAAAAAAAAAGTTTAACAGCATATAACTAGACAATGCCCTCTGCTAACAAGCACCAGGGTTCCTGGGTTTACCCACCAAGAGATTAAACAAACAAACAAAAACTCAGAGGCAAACTTGAGCATATCTCAAAGAGGCGACACTTCTCCTGTCAGGATTTTTTCCAGGCTTCTGGCACTCACTCTGAAAGTTTTGAGGTGCACCTGGGCAATGATCATCACCTCACAGCAGCACTGTGAGGACAGGAATTGCAAGCAGAAATAATGGAAAGGGGAAAAGTATGTGGTTTAGGATCAATGACACCTAGTTTATAGCCTCTGTGGTCTAAAGCAGAGCTGAGAATAAATCCCAGGTCTCCAATAAGTCTCTTAAGTTATCGAGAAAAATCGCTCTAAGTTTAAGAGTTTGCCTTTTTTAAAAAAATTATGCACATCTTTAAAGATCTTGTTTTCTATAACTACATATAATTCATAGTTTTCTTTCTTGTATATAACGAAGTCTTTTAAGAAAGATATCATGAAGATGTGATAAAGAGATTTTTTGATAGAGATACGCATGCACACATACATTTCCAAATAAAAAGGGGATCAGCTCTGATGGGGAAAAAAAAATGTGTGAGAGAGAAAGAATCGGTAGGAACAGGGGAGGGGCTGGGGGAGAGATCATTTACACTGAAACGTTTAGGAAAAATGAATATAAAATGTCATCAATATGTTGATCCAGCTGTGAAGTTAATTAAATATTACAGTCCTGGTTGAACAAAAACAAAAACTGAGATTTCCTGGGGAGTACTGTTTTTGTTTAAAAGAAAAAAAAAGACATTTTGCCATAATTTAAAAGAGCATTCCTTTCTTACAGCGATTCCTGTCAATCCTGCTTTTTACTCTTTAGTTTCATATTTTCTGTCTACTTGCAAAAATAGAAGAGTAAACGAGTTGTCCAACAATTGATTTACTGAACTTCTTTGGTTACCAGCACTGTACAAATCTTTAGTTCAGTGAAAACTGTTGCTTCTAATAAAAATCAGGAGATCTGGTAGCATCTGAACTTTTTTCTGAGCCAATAAAGAATTATTAAATGTCATTTTAATAGAATTTAGAAGCATATATTGTGAATCTTTTAACTGGTCAAAAATGCAAAAGTTCACTTGTGATTCCTAGACTACAATTGATACATGGAGAAGACACAGATTCTAGAGTCAGCCTGCCTGGTGTCAGTATAGGTTTGACTATTTATGAGCTGTCACCTGCATTACTTCCTGGTTTGGCTTTTCTGTTCCTCTGGTCTTCAAGAAAAATCCAAGTCCCTCCTTAAAAGTTTTGTTTAAGAATTAAATGAGCTAATAACATGTAAAGTGCAGGCAGCTGGTACTCACAGGTCTTAGCTAAGATGATAATGTGACCCTATATGTGGCTGCTCTTTGTCAACTAAAATTTTTATTTCTGTGAAAACTTGTTTATTTGTTCTTCCCAATAACAGAGCATTCTATTGATGCTTGAAGGGGAAAGCAGGCTATGGATCCACATTGGATTAGAATTGAATGATTCCTTTTTACTGGATTTATGCTCTTTTACAATTATCATAGTCATCATAGAAAGTATCAGAGTGTAGCTAGGGATGGATTCAGCCTTAACCATCATTGCTCTTTCCTGAGTCTGAATCATAAAACCATTATCACATCTGAAGCTTTCTTGCTGTTACACAGATATTCCCCCATAAGTGAATTTTCACCCTATGAACTTTAAAGATACTATAGGAAGATTAAACTCTCCTTTAGGATAAGTTCAGTTCAGTCGCTTCGTTGTGTCCAACTCTTTGTGACCCTGTGGACTGCAGCACGCCAGGATGCCAGGACTTAAAAACAAGATAGTGAAAATTTGGGGCAGGCATGAGAAATGTCCTGCAGAGCCCATCATTGTTTTCCTATTAATAGTCTAAGTTTTGTGGGTCTGGAAGCGTGAGTCTCCTGATCCTCTTAAAGCGGCGTGATCTGGCATAGCTGTCATGATGAAGCCTACTTTGGCACCACCGGATACAGTAGCCACTAGCTATGTATGCTGTTGAGCACTCACAGTGTGGCCAGTGCAACTGGAGAACTGGATTTTTAATTCAGTTAATTTTAATTTAAGTAGATACCTATGGTTTGTGACTACCATATTGGACAACACAGTTCTAAAGCCTCCTTCTTTCTGTTTCCTTGGGAATTGTAGACACAATCCCACATATCCAGACATCTGAGTTTTAGAAAAAAATAAACATCCATTCACTAGCTGAGAAACCAGAGGTAAGTAGGAAAACCTAAAATGGCAAATATTAGCCTGAGCTGCAAATGTGATGTCAACGCTCTGAGGATATGCTGAGCTACTCTGCAACTCTCACTTAAACAACTGTGCAGGAAATAAGATAGTCAGGAAAGCCAAATTACATTGATGTCAGTGAGATGATATATGTAAATGATAGGAAAAAGAGACCAAAGACTTTTTTAAAAGGTAAATACTACATTATGTCATTTTTTTTTTTTTGAGACAGAGAGTGTATGAAGCACAAATAAGAATGAAATAAAACAGAAAGAAGTAGACAGAAGAACTATAAGGACATATCAATCTCAGGCTATTTACAAGGGGAAAAGCTCATTTTAAGACAGACATTAGAGAATGTCACCGTATGTGTTGTGACAGGAAGCTTTATCCAGAAGGCTTATTGGAGGCTCTTTGAATATAGCAAGGGCTGATTGAACTACAGAATTAATCCTTATGGAAAGCTAGGACCAAGACACAAGTGGATAAGCTGTTGTCTTTATTCATGCTTCTATAAATGATTAAATGTCCTTGGTTTTCAACTAAGAGGTGGTTGTATAAAAATGCACATGTGGTCCGTCTTTGAATGAGTTTATGACTTATTGTGAAAACTGTGCTCAGCACTGAAGCTTAACTGGGGCATCCACGTTATATGTGGGAAGACATAGCCCATAGAGCATTGTTGTTTCATAAATAGCTGACTTTCTAGATTATTAGATTACTGCATGAAAATATAATGCATGACTAATTAAATGGCAATGATTGAAATAGCCACAGAGGACCACAACAGAAGAAGCAGCACAAAACTGAATATAGTATGTGTCTCCTTCCTCCAATTAATAGTACATATGATGGGCAGTGACTTGAACTGGGCAAAATGATGGTTTAATAGATGTGATGGGACAGGATTTCAGTGATGAAGGAAGGGAGCATTTAGGATGAAGAGAGAGGGCCTCCATCGGCTATGAATTTGGGTTCAGGGAGCATTGGGGCAGTGATTGGTGGTATCCTTAGCACATAGTTCAGTTTGCAGGTAGAGAGGTATATATTGGGTGATTTAGTTTGGGTTGACATCATTAATGGTATTAAACACCAAGCAGATTTGTCAAGAGCATAAAAGAGCCAGAAATTTCATTGCACCCAAGGTGTTGAGAAAGTAAAAAAGTGTTAACCAGGAAACAGCAGATGGATGTCAAACTCTGTAATCATTGAGGTGCTCAGACATTGCTTTCACATGAACGTACATTAGTCTCAGGCCTTTTAATATAGACTGAAAGCCCTATTTAGCCCAGACACTAAATATTTCTATTATTTAAAAGAATACTTCATTGTGACTGAGTATTATTTAAAAGAATGGGCTATACAGCCAAAGAAAACAAGCTTTAAGAACTTAAAATTCAAGGAATTTTGAATGCAACTGGAATGCTTATAATTTCTCATTTCTCACATAGGATAAAGTTTGATATTTTAAGATACGTTTTCTGTTTCAAAAGTGAAATGGGATTTCAATAAAGAGATATGATTTCTGTCCACTTCTCCATGCCTTTAAAAAGCTTGGTAATGCTGAAATTCAGAAATACTGAGTGATGTATACTGTAAGGCTTGAGTTTGGGTTTTGTTTATCAATATTTTGTTGTAACAGCAAAGTCAGTTTGGTCAGATGTGTAGAAAACAAAGGCATTTGGTAGAAATCTTTTTTTCCTTTTGCATGTGGATGTTGAAGTTTGAAGAGCTTTATAGATTGTAAACATATTCTTGTTGAGTTTTACTGTGATTGCGTATTTCCAGCAGAAATTAATACCTTAGAGTAAGATTTACCAGACCTGTGTGTGCTTCTAACTGCCGCTTTGTTTATTGTCATTTAAGTGACCATGTGTTAAGAAGCCAGGTACTCAAGTTCAGGTCCCACTGGCTTCTTTTTTTTTTTTTTTTTTTTTTTAAAGAATATTGGCCAAAGAATCTTCCCTTCTAATCCCCAACCACCCCTGTATTTTCAGCCCTCAGCCATGACTGAGAGGCAGAACCATTTTGTAAGACCCCTAAGATAAGGGTTAGTTGAGTTTAAAAGTAGCATCTGCTTTTGAAAGACTAGAGCTCTCTGAAATAGCCTTTGTCTACATAAGAGTAAAGGTACTCAAAACATCCTTTTCAGTTAAGATCAAATTTGAGATCTCATTCAGGAGAAGCATGGTCAGGCAATAGAGAGATAAAAGGCTGACAGAACAGTCAAGAAGGCACTGTTTTGACTTCAGATGATATACCTTAGGGTTAGAGGGAATTCCAGTCTTCAGGGGGGCTGCAGTCCTGCCTTTCAAGCAGCATCTGGTGTGGCCCAGAGTCAGGGGGTGACTGGAGACTGTTGGGGTGTGCTCAGATTACGCTGGTAGAGAGATGAAAGTAGACCCATCCGTGAAGAAATTACTGAAAGCTAGCTGCTTCTCCCTTGCCCCAGGCTTTGATACAGTCATCTGAAAGCAGCGTGGTGACTGAGACTTGTTTTGATGTATTTTATTCTTGGCTGCCCTGGCTCCCCGTTGCTGTGCATGGGCTCTTCTAGTTGTGATGAGCGGGGTCTGTTCTCCAGCTGCAGTGCCCAGGTTCTCATTGCTTCAGCTTCTCTTGTTGCGGAGCACGGTCCCCAGGGTGCAGGGCTTTAGTAGCTGCAGTTCCTGGGCTCTAGAGCATGCCTCTAGTTGTGGCCCACGGGCTTAGTTGCTCCTCACCATGTGGGATCTTCCCAGACCAGGGATCGAACTCGTGTCTCCTCCATTGGTAGGTAGAGTCTTTACCACTGAGCCACCAGGGAAGCCCCACAAACTTCTTTAAAACAGGGAAGTTTTTGTAGTTTATAGACTGATCAATGGTTCAAACAAGACTACTCAGTCAGTCTGGCCCACCACCTGTGGAACCAAGGTAAACAGGATGAAGTAAAACAGATGAATATTCAATGTCCGTTACATCTTAACTGTTTCTCCTTAAACTTTAAGCCCGGTGTTCTAATTAGCAATGTGAATCCTTATTCTTGATAAACGTGAGTATGAAAGGACATTGAAAAACAGTTCTGGTTTCAGAGAAAAAATCAAGGTACATGTTCAAGATCATTTTGTATTATTATAGTTACTACCTGTTGAAAAATTGTCAATATAGGTGATGTTTCTGCACAGATAGCTATTTTTAACTGAGTCCACATATATAAGCAAAACAAAGGAACCATTACTTTCAACCTTAACTTGACTTAGTATGAGAATTACTAATTAATAAGAATCCTATACTTGGAAAACTTGTCTTTTAGTGTATAATCCTCTATAAAATATGGTTCTTTAAGTGAGGGTTCCAAAACATTGTAGGATAAAATTTTTAGTACCAGGAAACTGATGAGTGCTCTCAAAACATATTTGCCTTTCCCTGGATAACTTTTTGACACTGACATATATATTCTGCCAGTATCTGAATTTAATATATTAAATGTGTAAGGATGGCAGAACTAAAATCCACTCTTAAGTTTCTCTGGCTTCTTTTTAAGGTTAACATTGTATCACTAGTGGTTTTCTAACAAGCATCTGACCTACTTGTACTGACCCAATTCATTCACTTCCCAGGTGGCCGCCCATAGGTGAAATGATCTGCCAATTTCAGAGACTCCTTGGAGGGGTAGCATCCGTTGAAATCCTGCTGCCCATCTTGTGCAAGTAACTAAAAGCCCGAGGACCGTGTGACAGATTTAGCCATTCAAATGGAGAGTCCAAGGGCTTTCATTTCAATCCTGTGGCGTTAACTTCTTTGCACTATATCCCAATTTAGGTGATTACCAGTTTTATCCCAAATGGTTTCCTATACTGCTATATGCAAAGTACAGCCTTCAAAAACATTATTTTTGCTAGTAGGAGAGCACTCTGCTTCTAGGAATCCTCTAGTGAATTCTTTTTTTTTAAATTTTATTGGAGTATAGTTGATTTACAATGTTGTGTTAGTTTTGGGTGTACAGCAAAATAATGCAGTTAAACATATATATACACACACGCACACACATATGTACATATGTATATGTATACCCACTCTTTCCAGGGTCTTTTCTCATGTAGGCTATTACAGAATATTGAGTAGAGCTGCT
The DNA here is from genome assembly GCF_963930625.1 of Muntiacus reevesi. Lineage (NCBI taxonomy): Eukaryota > Metazoa > Chordata > Mammalia > Artiodactyla > Cervidae > Muntiacus > Muntiacus reevesi. The sequence goes on along the minus strand of NC_089258.1, from coordinate 81,137,457 downwards.
TGTGCTATACCTAGGCCCTTGCTGGTTATCTACTTCATATATAGTCGTGTGTGTACATGTTAATCCAAACTCCTGATTTATCCCCCCCACCACCACATTTCCCCTTTGGTAACCATAAGTTTGCTTTTGATATCTGTCTGTTTCTATTTTTTAAATAGGTTAATTTGTATCATTTTTAATTAGATTCCACATATGAGTGATGTATGATATTTGTCTTTCTCTGTCTGACTTACTTCACTAAGTATGATAATCTCCAGAGTCCATCCATGAAATGAGTTCTGTTTTCAGAGATATAAAATCAGTCTAATAAATTGAGATTTTTATAAAATGAAGTTGCTTTTATAATAAAGAGTCTTCCTCACCTCCAGGCAGTAGAGTGCCATGAAAATCGGGTGAGTGTAGTGTGTGTGTGTGACAGATTTGTGGGTTGTAAGACTGAGCATTGGGAATGCTAATACTTCTGGTGATGACCAAATAAAGACTCCTTTTAGCCCTATTACCCTAAGTGTCGGCTGAAGACAGCAGTGTTAGCCTCACCTGGGAGCTTGATGGGAAAGCAGAATTGCTGGCTCCAGAGCTCTTGCATCTGAATCTGAACTTTAGCAAGATCTTCAAGTTTGGAGAAGGAAATGGCAACCCACTCCAGTATTCTTGCCTGGAAAATCCCACGGACAGAAGAGCCTGGAGGCTGCAGTCCATGGGGTTGCAAAGAGTTGGACTCGACTGAGCAACTATGCCCACAGGTTGAGAAGCCCTGCCCTGCAACTGTCTTATCCTTCACAGTCGTACTTGAGGAGATGCTATGATCTCTCTGCCCTTCCCTCTCCCGTTAGAATTTTGTTCCAATGCAAGAAATCACTGCCAATATTTATTTTAAGCTCATCAGTGGCGTGTCTGAGTACATGGCCATTTGCCATCATCATCAGCTGTGGAGGAAGGAATTTAGGGTTGACAGACAGATGCCATATCTGCCTTTTGAAGAGGGAATGTTGCCTCACAGAAAGCCTCCAGGACCGCTAGTAGAGCCTGAGAACCCTCCAAAGGACTGAAGCCCACGGCTGGTGGTCCATGCACTAACTCGGAACAATGGTCAAGAGGAGGGCGAAAACTGGTCCACTGCAGAGCTGTAGGGGTAAAGTAGACACAACAAGATCTCTCTCCATGTCTTGGTCTTTGCTACACAGGCAGATAAGCCTCAGAGACGATGATACTTAAATGGAATACATATGGTTTCTTAAATGCCATACCAGTGATATAAATCTTCTGGGCAGTTTCTGAAAGAAGGAATTGATAGTTGGTGCAGGCTGATGAGTTGAACTTTTAGCTGAGGCCATTTGTCCTGACTAGAAGTTAACCTGGAGCACCCACTGATACCAGTGAATTCTCTTGCCAGTGAATCCCATGCCCATCTTGCCATTCTGAAGTCGGCACTTGGCCAGAGTCTCTCCACTCACCTAGCTGTGTCTTGACATTATAATCTAGCTAGCAGCTGTTGACGCACTGTGGCAAAGCGAAGGAGATAGCTTCTAAGCTTCTCTGACGGTGAGAGGTGATGAGAGAAGTGGGGTGCTGTGGATTTCCTGTGTAAATCTCAGCTAGATTTATCCTTTCTCTGCCTTTCTTCTTTAGTGTTGACAAACCCCTCTAGTATGCAACTCAGGCAAGCTGAATAACTTTGGCCATGTCTTTAGGCTTAGAGCAAGGCCACCTAACCTAATCCATATCCATCACAACGCAGCCTCCTTGGCCAGACTGCCAAAGGTGTGTGTCACAGAAGCTCAAAGCAGAGCTGGTCGCCCAGGTGTTCTGCCATCCTCACCAGGGCACTGAGCTCCCCGGCCTTCCTCCTTGACACAGGACTGCCCACAAAACGCCTTGTCGACCTTGCTGGACCCCTTCCGTCTCTCCATGATTACTCTGAAACAAGCGACCCAGAGCTGTCCCACTTTCAGCCCTGAAGCAGGATAACTCAGTGGTTGCCCAGGTACGCTTTGTTTTGGGGAGCAGACTGCTTGGGATGAAAGCTGCCCTGGCCCTTGGAACTGTGTGATTCAGCGTGTAGCTCGACTTCCTTGGGACCTCAATTTCCTGACTTGTTAAAGGGGCTATGGTGAGGTGCTGCACGTGGGGTGATGCACATGAGGTGCTGGGCGCACAGTCTGGTACTGAGGGAGAGAGGGCCCTGCGCCTGAGACCGGCAGTCGATGCCAGCTGTGCCTTCCCCCCCAGCTCCGAACGGGAGAGGCCCACCAGCTCACCGGCCGTGAAGGACATGTACAACCTCGTGGCAACCAAAGGTCCCAGGGCGGAAATCTCCATCGAAGAAATACGTTTTTCTTCCTCTTTATCTGTCTGCTTGGGTGGAGTCACCTGTCACTGACAACCCATGGTCTACGCATTCATCAGAATGTGTTGAACAACTACATTTGCAAGGGTTCTAGTTCCAAGGAGTAGATAATTTGCAGAGGTGACTTTGATGGGAATTTCTGGAAAGCTAATGTAAAGCAAAATATGGTGGGTTGCCATTTCCTTATCTGGGGGAGCACACAGTATAAAGCAAAGTATGTCAAGGAACTTAAAAATGGTACAGAACCAATACAGGATGGATTGTGAATCAGTGAGAAACTTCTTAAAGAAAGTGCCATTTGAAGTGGGAATTGAATGAGGTATTAGGATTTCGACCAACAGAAATTGGAAAGGGTTTTCAGATGGAAGAAATGAGGCAAGCTAGTCAGCTGGCAAGAAGGCATAGGGAGCTGTTTGAAAGGCATCTAGTAGCCCAGTTTGGTTGTTTCATTTGACTGGAAAAGGGAGTCTGCCAAATATAGAGCAAGATTTGAATGTACCCTTCGAAGAGGAGCATCCTATTTGTTTCTTTGCCTTTCTGAGGCTCTGTGGTACTAGGATATACACCTCTTCTTTCCAGCTTCGATCATCCAAACCTGCACTTTCTAGATTATAGCAGTAGCTCTAAAGCCTTTGTTGTTATTTAGCTGCTAAATCATGTCCAACTCTTTGCATCCCCAAGTACTGTAACCCCCCAGGCTTCTCTGTCCCTGATTTCTCAGACGAGAATACCGGAGTGGGTTGCCATTTCCTCCTCCAGGGGATCTTCCCAGCCCAGGGATTGAAGCCATGTGTCCAGAATTGGCAGCACTGAACCACCTTAGGTCCTTGCTTATAATCTACATTTGTGACCTCACTTGGAAACCATTCAGACAGCCTCTCCCTGGGAGGGTGTAGGGGAAGAGAGGCAACAGTCTTTTCCTAGAATCTTGACAGAGAGGAGCCCTGTAGACAGAGGTTCTAAAGTGGGGCCAGGGCAGAGCATTACAAGGAAAGCAATCCCCAAAGTATAGAGTGGGGAACAAGGAACACAGGGTCAGCATGAATCAGAGACCAGATTTCCCTGGCTAAAGATTTCAGATCAGATATGTGGACATGGCAAGGGGGATGAACTGGGAGACTGGGATGGAGGTGTGTTCACTGCCATGCGTAAGACAGATAGCGAACGGGAAGGTGCTGCGTAGCGCAGGGGGCTCAGCTCAATGCTCTGTGGGGGCCCAGAGGGTGGGATGGGGCAGCGGGAGGGAAGTCCAAGAGGGAGGGGCGTGTGGATACACACAGTTGACTCACTGCACTGTACCGCAGAGACTCACATGACACTGTAAAGAAACTACACCCCAGTTAAAAAAATAAGAGAATTCAGATCAAATCAGCATTAAACATTCTGATATAAAAAGCAGCAATGAGACATAGCAAGACCAAAAGAAAAGAAAAAGGTTTCATTGACTAAACCGAACACTCTTCAAGTAATCTGGCATCCTGCCGGAGGCTAAAGAGCCTGTTTTACGGGATGGGACAATTGATGGACCTCTCTCAATCAGGATGTGGCATTGTTGCCTGGTGAGACGCCAGAACAGGAGATGGCCAGTGTAGATGCCCAGGCATCTCAAGGCCGTGCAGGTCAGGGAGCAGTACCTCAGGCCACTGGGCGGGCCTGGGAGGGCAGTGTCACTCAGCACGCTTCTCGCCCTGCGTGTAACTGGTCTGATGAGCCCTTTGGCATACAGCGTGCCTAGCATCAAGGCTGTGGCATCCGAGAATGCAGAGCGATTGGAGGAACAGAGACTTCTGTGGCGTTGTCCTTGCCTCTGATGGTGGCGGGTCTGCGGTCCCTGCAGGTGCTCCACAGGCTCCCCCCGAGGCCTTGGTGTGGGCTGGGTTATCTCAGCATGTAATGTATATGTTTCCCTTGCTTTATTGGCTCCCTGTAAAGCAAAATATTGACAGTAAAATAGCTGTTTTTGTCTCACCAGCCACTGCATGGTCTTTGTGCCTTCACATTTAATGGCTGCAGTGTTCCTCTCTTCCGCCTGCTCCGCTGATCCTCTGACAAACAGCCGCAAACAGGGATTCCAGAGCAATGTCCAGTCTTTACCAGCAAACTGTCTATCCTGCTGACCCTGTGGAAACGAGGAACATATTGAATACATCACAGAACAAATTAAGGGTGTGAGGCTTAATGCAGCCAAGGAAGTGATCATCATGCCATATGTCTGGGAGCCTTGAGCGATGCTTAGGCCTCCAGCTTAGAGAGTTTCTCATACTGAACAGGGTGCATTTCAAAAAGAAAAATGAATTGTATAGTTCAGCACTCAGCATTTTTCAAGTTTGATAAAAGAATGAAACCTTTCCAGTCTGACTGTTCCCGTGGACATGAGGCTTAAACGACCAGACCGGGGCTTAGATTCTTCAGATGTCTGCGTGTCCTCTTAACCTACCGTTGGGTCTGTGCCTGTGTAGTCACTGCAGTCATGACCGACTCTTTATGAGCCCGTGGACTGTAACCTGCTGGGCTCCTCTGTCCATGGGATTCTCCAGGCAAGAATACTGGAGTTGGCTGCCATGCCCTCCTCCAGGGGATCTTGCCAACCCAGGGATCAAACCTGCATCTCTTATGTCTCCTGCACTGCAGGATGGCTCTTTATCACTGGCGCCTCCTGAGAAGCCCTGACTCACCATTACTCTTCCTGTATCTTGCCACAGAAGTTATGCCTAAGAGATGTACTGATTAAAACGGTCATCTGAGGTCCTAGGGTCACACAGCCTGCATTCAAATCCCGGCTTCGTCCTTTGCTGGTGCTGGAAGCGTAGATATGTTTCTCTACCTCTCCGGCCATCAGTTTTCTTTTTGGTAAAATAAGAATCATGGTACTAGATGTAGGACACACAGAACTGTGTCCTCTATGTAACCCAGGCTTATTGCCATGACTGTAATTCGTTAACTATCCTTGACCCAGATGCTTGGTGAATTCAGACTGGCAAACTTAGTAATGAGACAGAGAGTGAATATATGGGCCTGTGGGCCACAGTGATCCTTATTGCAGCTATCCAGCTCTGATGTGGTAGGTGGGGCGAGGGCAGCTGCAGAGAATAGGTAAAGAACTGGCCTGCCCGTGTTCTAATAAAACTTTATTTACAAAGCAGGCAGAACATGCAATTTGTCCTGTAGGGTATTGGTTGAGCCTCAAAGTGCCTTTGGCTGAATCAAGTCATTCTCTAAGCTGCTACAACTTCCACACCGGCTTCCATACCAGAGCCCATGCCCTTGTCAGACCTGCTACAGCAGAATTGCCAGAGATGTTTGAAAAACAAATGCTGGACTGCACACTCTGCTCTTCTGGTTGATGGCGAGACTCCGGCCATCGGTGCTTTATACAGGCTCTCCAGATGGTTCTGCTGCACAGCCAGGGTGAGGTCCATTGATGATAAATTTTATTGGAGCACTTGTTAGTCAGAGAAAGCAGATTTCCAGACCTCTGCCTGCAAATTCTGATTTGATTCTGGACTGAAGCCCAGGAATCTGTGTTTTTAACAAGTACTCCAAGTGATTCTCATCTTGAGGTGACTTCAGGAAACTCACCCGCCCTTTTCTTTTCTTCCATTAAGTAATACTTGATCTGCAGCTTATTCTCAGAACCTAGACCATGAGATGCGATGCAGGGCAGCCCATTGTTCTAATGGGCCGTGGCCACATTTCTGGGGTAACCGCAGGCAAAGGAGTTATTTCCAGGGTCAGAATCCTTTTTCCCAGTCAGTACATCAGTGAGACAGGTGCTGCCAAGAGCCATGTCAGCCCTGCTGATTTCTCCGCTATTGACTTCACTAAAGAAGCTAGGAAAGCTGCTCACTTTCCTACCTGACCCTACAGCATGAGCTGGTCATGGACGTCTCTGGCCGTTGAGATCTGAGCGGTTGTCCTGGCGAGAGGTACACGTGCCCCTTCAGGGCCTCTTGCCCTTCTTCCTGCACCAACTGGAGCACATCTGTTACCAGGAGGCAGAAAGCCACGTGCCAAAGGAGGTAGAAAGAAGATCAGGAGAACAGAGGTCCGCACTGGTTTCTTCAAACCACACTCCTTTTCTGGCTTGCTGGTTTACATGATGCACTCAAATACTTTCACTGCTCAAACTACTCAGCAGTTCTGTTACATGCAGGCAGAAGAATTCCTAACTGCGGTATGTAAGCTACACTTCTCTCTGTAACAAAGGAGGTGACGGTTCAGAGACATTAATGCCCTAATAGGTGATGTAAGCCTTATGAATGAGCCAGCCAGCCAGAAAGGCCCTTTTCTGACAAGTTTTATTTATGTATGTATTTTTTTTTTTTTTTTTTTTTTTATTTTTCAGTGGGTTTTGTCATACATTGATATGAATCAGCCATAGAGTTACACGTATTCCCCATCCCGGTCCCCCATCCCACCTCCCTCTCCACCCGATTCCTCTGGGTCTTCCCAGCCCACCAGGCCCGAGCACTTGACTCCTGCATCCCACCTGGGCTGGTGGTCCGTTTCACCACAGATAATATACATGCTGCTCTTTCGAAACATCCCACCCTCACCTTCTCCCACAGAGTTCAAAAGTCTGTTCTGTACTTCTGTGTCTCTTCTTCTGCCCTGCAAATAGGGCCATCGTTACCATCTTTCTAAATTCCGTATATATGTGTTATTATACTGTAATGTTCTTTATCTTTCTGGCTTACTTCACTCTGTATAATGGGCTCCAGTTTCATCCATCTCATTAGAACTGATTCAAATGAATTCTTTTTAACGGCTGAGTAATATTCCATGGTGTATATGTAACCACAGCTTCCTTATCCATTCATCTGCTGATGGGCATCTAGGTTGCTTCCATGTCCTGGCTATTATAAACAGTGCTGCGATGAACATTGGGGTGCACGTGTCTCTTTCAGATCTGGATTCCTCAGTGTGTATGCCCAGAAGTGGTATTGCTGGGTCATATGGTAGTTCTATTTCCAGTTTTTTAAGAAATCTCCACACTGTTTTCCATAGTGGCTGTACTAGTTTGCATTCCCACCAACAGTGTAAGAGGGTTCCCTTTTCTCCACACCCTCTCCAGCATTTATTGCTTGTAGACTTTTGGATAGCAGCCATCCTGACTGGCGTGTAATGGTACCTCATTGTGGTTTTGATTTGCATTTCTCTGATAATGAGTGGTGTTGAGCATCTTTTCATGTGTTTGTTAGCCATCTGTATGTCTTCTTTGGAGAAATGTCTGTTTAGTTCTTTGGCCCATTTTTTGATTGGGTCATTTATTTTTCTGCAATTGAGCTTCAGGAGTTGCTTGTATATTTTTGAGATTAATCCCTTGTCTGTTTCCTCATTTGTTATTATTTTCTCCCAATCTGAGGGCTGTCTTTTCACCTTACTTATAGTTTCCTTTGTTGTGCAAAAGCTTTTAATTTTCATTAGGTTCCATTTGTTTATTTTTGCTTTTATTTCCAATATTCTGGGAGGTGGGTCATAGAAGATCTTGCTGTGATTTATGTCAGAGAGTGTTTTGCCTATGTTCTCCTCTAGGAGTTTTATAGTTTCTGGTCTTACATTTAGATCTTTAATCCATTTTGAGTTTATTTTTGTGTATGGTGTTAGAAAGTGTTCTAGTTTCATTCTTTTACAAGTGGTTGACCAGTTTTCCCAGCACCACTTGTTAAAGAGATTGTCTTTTTTCCATTGTATATCCTTGCCTCCTTTGTCAAAGATAAGGTGCCCATAGGTTTGTGGATTTATCTCTGGGCTTTCTGTTCTGTTCCATTGATCTATATTTCTGTCTTTGTGCCAGTACCATACTGTCTTGATGACTGTGGCTTTGTAGTAGAGTCTGAAGTCAGGCAGGTTGATTCCTCCAGTTCCATTCTTCTTCCTCAAGATTACTTTGGCTATTCGAGGTTTTTTGTATTTCCATACAAATTGTGAAATTATTTGTTCTAGTTCTGTGAAAAATACCGTTGGTAACTTGCTAGGGATTGCATTGAATCTATAGATGGCTTTGGGTAGAATAGTCATTTTGACAATATTGATTCTTCCAATCCATGAACACAGTATGTTTCTCCATCTGTTTGTGTCCTCTTTGATTTCTTTCATCAATGTTTTATAGTTTTCTATGTATAGGTCTTTTGTTTCTTTAGGTAGATATACTCCTAAGTACACATGCTGTTCTATCCACTAGTCAGAGGTAGAACTCCATCAATTAATCATGGGCAGGAGTTTTAAAAGAAAATGTGGCAAAAACCACTACAGTATTGTAAAGTAATTAGCCTCCAACTAATAAAAATAAATGGAAAAAAAATTTAAAAAAAGAAAATGTAATTGTCAACTCACGTGGCAGCTACTTTATGAAAATAGCTTTTAAATGCTCTTACAAATGATAACCTTGATGTGTTCCAAAATCATTGAGTCAGTAGATCCCACTGAACCAATGAGATTGGGCGGGAAGAAACTGCTCTTCCAAGATTTCATGGCTGTCTGTACTGGGTGTTTTTCTTTTGTTGTATCATCCATATATATTTACTCAATATAACACAGCTGTCTTATTCCTGATAATTTTTGAAACATCCTGATAATGTTTTAACCACTAATATTTATTAGGTCCTTCATATAAACTCCCCAAACATCCATTTAGTTTTTGCCCTTGTAATTCAACATACCCATATTCATCTGTTCCTATTTTCTGAGCTCCTAATTTTTCTGAATCTTCTTTTAGTTTGACTTACAAGGACCATTCCTATTGTTACTGGATGATTACTACTTACTAACTAGTAACTATAGCTCTTCTTTAATGAAGCAGCTGGTACAGTGAGAAATGTGAAATCAGACCCAGCTTAAAACTTTCTACCTTTGCAGACTTGAGTATATTACCTAATGTCTCTGTGTCTTGATTTCCTCCTGTGTAAAGTATGGATAATAATTCACTGGCTCTCAGGGTTGCTAAAAGGATCGAGCTCAGTTATTGTGTGAAAGAATGCCAACACAGATCCTTTAACCTGGTAAGTAGTTGTTAAACATCCCCTTCCCCTTTTGAAAGCCACAGCTTGGATGTCTCCCCTTGCACAGCTTGGCCTCTGAACATAAGGGCCTGGGAGCTGCTTTCTTTTGTATTTTATCTCTATCATCTCAGCTGGCTTTAAACATTTCTCCCCGTGTCTGGTCTGTCTTCACAACTGCTGAGCAGTAGAAAGACACAAGATAGGAATAAAGAGTTAGTTTTATTTTGATATGCTATGGAGATGGACTGAAAACCACCTAGTTACATGGACATCCCAGAACCTCTCTCTGAACTTCACCCAGAAATAACACCCTAAGTGGGAAAGAAAAATTAATTAGCATCCATTGACATTTGAAAG